>NC_069503.1:536586227-536768727 GCF_027579735.1 Bombina bombina
ATACCAGTTAACAATGACTAAACACCACTTTATATGAAATATCTTAAATGCAGATATGTACTATGCAGCTCTTAGATCACTCCACTTCCGGATTCGGCAGCAAGCGTCCAAACGCCTACACAGATTTGGGAATTACCGGAGGGGATCACATTGCACATCAAAGTTGCATCCAGTGGAAACTAATGAGTACAAAGTTTTTTCAGTACTATTGTGACACTGCATATACAAAAAAACGTGCATATAAGGATCTCAGTTTGCATCCGGTTTCTTTGATGAATTAACTGTTACAGAAGTGTTTCAGAAGGTTGCACATCTGTGTAAATTACTATATATCACATATAGAAGTTTTAAGGTGCATGCTTTACTCTGCTATTTGTGATTTGTTGTTTGGTTAGTTTGTGACTCCCTAACATGGCGGCGTAGATTCTGACACACTGGATGAGGTATCCACTTACTATACCAGTGACACTAACACTATGGCAATTTGTGATATTTTTGATTATCATGGCAGAAAGGCCTTTTTTGACAAAATTTTCTCAAGAGAGGAATGTAGTGGGGAACAATATGACATCAAAAATGTATTCAAGACTTTACAATTATTACTAACAACTGACCTTAAGCTTATGTGGGATATTATTGCCTTTAAAAAATACACAGAATCTCTAAGAATACCCAGAGGTTTGCGAATTAAAAAATATCCCACATTTGACGAAGTGACCGATTTGGAAGACTGGAATACAGCACTAACTGAGTGCTCTATCAAATTGTTAAATATTCTCATTAGAGTTAAGTAGAAAAAGAGAGCAAAACTAAAACCTGATATTATTAACAAGCAGGAAGAACTGAAACAATATGAAAGTCATTCAGGTTATTCCATACACAAAACCAAAATGGATGAATTCATTGCTAAGGTTGACAGTGAGCAAGCTACTATCAAAGGCAAAAAGTTTACAAGAGACCAAGAGGACTATGACCAAGACAGAGTTTATAATTGGGCCGCAGTTTTCTGCCAACAGCAAATCTATAAAAATAAAAATAAAAACAAAAATAAAAAGAATCCTGGAAAGTCACAGTCTCAACAAGCCTCTAACAATATTGAAAACACACCTAAATCAATATTGAAGAAAAATAAGAGGAAAGTGGCATTTAACACTTCTGAGAGAGAGTCCACTGATCCTGACAATTACATGTCTTCAACTTCTGCATCCTCCTTTTCCTCTACCTCTCCTCTTTCCTCTCCCTCCTCTTGTTCGTCCTCTTCTTCTTTTTTACAGGACACGTCGGGGGAGGAGTCAGAGGAGTATCCGCCAACAGTTCGGCCAAGAACACACAAGACAAGCCAGTTAGAAAAAGAGGAAGAAGAAGGTGGCAAAAGAAGAGGAAAGGAAAAATCCAAGAAAAAGAAAAAAGGACATTAACCCCTTAACGACACATGTCGTACAGGGTACGTCTTACACAAACTGGTCTTTAAAGACCAGAGACGTACCCTGTACGTCGTTAAGGGTTTCAAGCGACTGGAAGCGATCCTGATCGCTTCCAGCCGCTTTCAAGGTATTGCAGTGATGCCTCAATATTGAGGCATCACTGCAATACCTTTTTAGGCACACCGATGCAGAGAGAGCCACTCTGTGGCCCTCTCTGCATCGGCCAGTGATGGTGCCTGATCGTTGGTGGGTGGGAGCCATTGCAGGGAGGTGGGTGGGTGGCCCATCACTGGGGAACTTCCTTCCGGCTGTTCACTATGCCGGGTGCGCGCCGGGGAGCGCGCGCTGAAGGTTGAGGGGTGGGGTGCGCAGTTCGCAGTCGCACTGTGCCGCGGCAAGGCGCGCGATCGCGATCGCGATCTAACACAATTATGTGAAATTTTTTTTGGGCTGGAAGAGGGTGGTGGGGTGGAGGGGTGATCAAGGAGTGATCTGGGGTGATCTGGGAGGGGGGAGGGTGTAGGGTATGGAGGGGGGCAGCTACACTACAGAAAATGTTAGGTTTAAATAAAAAATAAAAAAGTTATTTTGCAAAGTGGGTACTGGCAGACAGCTGCCAGTACCCAAAATGGTTACTAATAGTTAGTGGGGGAGGGTTAGAGAGCTCTTTGGGGGGGATCAGGCAGGTTGGGGGCTAAGGGGGGATCCTACACAGCAGAATATCATATTATTTTTTTAAATAATAAAAAAAACAAATTAAAACTTTTATTTAAGTACTGGCAGAAAGTCTGCCAGTACTTAAGATGGCGGGGAAAATTGTGGGGTGGGGGAGGGAAGAGAGCTGTTTGGGAGGGATCAGGGGGTGGGATGTGTCAGGTGGGAGGCTGATTTCTACACTAAAGCTAAAATTAACCCTGCAAGCTCCCTACAAGCTACCTAATTAACCCTGTCACTGCTGGGCATAATACAAGTTTGGTGCGCAGCGGCATTTAGCGGCCTTCTAATTACCAAAAAGCAACGCCAAAGCCATATATGTCTGCTATTTCTAAACAAAGGGGATCCCAGAGAAGCATTTACAACCATTTGTGCCATAATTGCACAAGTTGTTTGTAAACAATTTCAGTGAGAAACCTGATATTTGTGAAAAAGTTTGTGAAAAAGTGAACAATTTTATTTATTTGATCGCATTTGGCGGTAAAATGGTGGCATGAAATAGACCAAAATGGGCCTAGATCAATACTTTGGGATGTCTACTAAAAAAAAAATATACATGTCAAGGGATATTCAGGGATTCCAGACAGATATCAGTGTTCTAATATAACTATCGCTTATTTTGAAAAAAAATGGTTTGGAAATAGCAAAGTGGTATTTGTACTTATTGCCCTATAACTTACAAAAAAAGCAAAGAACATGTAAACATTGGGTATTTCTAAACTCAGGACAAAATTTAGAAACTATTTAGCATGGGTGTTTTTTGGTGGTTGTAGATGTGCAACAGATTTTGGGGGTCAAAGTTAGAAAACGTGTGTTTTTTTCCATTTTTTCATCATATTTTATAATTTTTTTTATGGTAAATTGTAAAATATGATGAAAATAATGGTGTCTTTAGAAAGTCCATTTAATGGCGAGAAAAACGGTATATAATATGTGTGGGTACAGTAAATGAGTAAGAGGGAAATTGCAGCTAAACACAAACACCGCAGAAATGTAAAAATAGCCTTGGTCCTTAAGGGAAAGAAATTGAAAAATGGCCTTGTCCTTAAGGGGTTAAACACAAACATGAGTAGCGCACCTGATAACTTTAGTATCATTAATATTTCTAAACATGTACTCAATGAATCTGAAAAAATGGTTTTGTCTAAAGGTTTGAGTTTTGCTCCATCCAACAAATTCTCCAGTTTCAGCACATTGCTGGATGTTAACAAGTTCATCAGAAAATTAACCCTTAAAAGATTTTTTGCTTTAACTTCTGCAAATAATGATGAACTTGAACACCCAACTAGTGCTGATCTGGTGAATAATGCTAATATCCATGTATACTCAACTCATGCATGTACTCTAGTGACTTTAAATGAATTACACAATGAAACATCTGACCCCTTGTCTCAATATAGAGGTGCAATGTTGAATGCTTATCAAAAAGCTGTCCAGGATGACATCCTCACTTTGGAAACTGAGGTTGGCAACAATGCTGTCGCCCCCAATCTTACCTACAAAGAACGTATGGCTGTTAAGTCTTTAAAAAATGACTGTGATATTGCCATAAAAAATGCAGACAAGGGCGGCAGCATTGTTGTCATGAACAAGAGTTACTATTTTGAGGAGGCATTTAGACAGCTTAATAATGATAGAATATATTGTAAGCTATCATCTAATCCCTCTCATGCTTACAAAAAAGAGCTCACCAAATTGGTTGAGGAAGGTATTGCTTTGGGTATTTTTGCTTGTGATGATCTAAACACCCTCATTCCTACTAATCCAATTACGCCCATTTTTTACCATGTACCAAAAGTACATAAAAACATTGAGCATCCTCCAGGTAGACCAATAGTCTCTGGCATCGGTTCCCTTTTTGAACCCCTGGGAGCATGGATTGATGCCATCTTACAACCCATTGCCAGAGGACAGTTGAGCTACCTAGAGGATAGCTCACATTTACTTAGAAAATTGGCTCAAATCCAGTGGAAGGATCAGTATACATGGATAGTGGTGGACATTTCATCCTTATACACCTGTATCCCTATATCTATGGGGGTCTCAATTGTTGAATCATTTCTGGACAAAGAAATGAAATTTGATGATGCCACAAGAATTTATGTTGGCGATGTTCTGAGGTATTTATTATCTCACAACTTCTTCATGTTTGACCAGAAGTTTTTTCAACAGTTATGTGGGACGGCGAAGGGGGCTAAATATGCCCCCTCGTTTGCCAATCTGTTTGTAGCCAGATGGGAATTGATGTACATCTATGATCTCTCTAACCCATGGAGTGAGGATATCATTTTTTATTCACGGATAAATAAACCTTTAAATGATTCCTCCTTGCATGGGTTCTTGAGTTATTTGAATGATAATAACATGGGACTCAGATTCACTGGCACTTACCATGATTCACAAATAGATTTCTTAGATTTAACACTATCAGGCAAAAATAACTGCATCAGCACAAAAACATACAGAAAACCTATGGCTGGGAACACCATTCTACACGCCAAGTCCCAACACCCTAAACATCTTATTCAGGCAATACCCAAAGGACAATTCATCCGATTGCGTAGGAACACTAACTCTGATACGGTATATGATGAACAAGCAACTGAATTGGAAAACATTGGTGAAGAGGGGTTATAATAAAAACTCCCTCACCAAATGCAGAGAGCTTGTTAAAAGAACCCATGTTAACCAAATCAATCACTCCACCAAAAAGTCAAATGATACTAATTTTAGTGATTCTGTTGTCTTCACTACTGAGTATACTGCTCAATATGACTCTATTGTTAAGATCCTAAAAAAACATCTTCATCTTTTATCTGGAGATGAAACTCTAAGATCATTTACTAAAAACTCGAAGGCCTAGATTTGGAGTTTGGCGGTAAAAGGGCTGTTAACGCTCCGCGGGCTTTTTTCTGGCCGCACCATAAAATTAACTCTGGTATCGAGAGTTCAAACAAATGCTGCGTTAGGCTCCAAAAAAGGAGTGTAGAGCATTTTTACCCGCAAATGCAACTCTCGATACCAGAGTTGCTTACGGACGCGGCCAGCCTCAAAAACGTGCTCGTGCACGATTCCCCCATAGGAAACAATGGGACTGTTTGAGCTGAAAAAAACCTAACACCTGCAAAAAAGCAGCGTTCAGCTCCTAACGCAGCCCCATTGTTTCCTATGGGGAAACACTTCCTACGTCTGCACCTAACACTCTAACATGTACCCCGAGTCTAAACACCCCTAACCTTACACTTATTAACCCCTAATCTGCCGCCCCCGCTATCGCTGACCCCTGCATATTTTTTTTAACCCCTAATCTGCCGCTCCAAAAAACCGCAACCTACGTTATCCCTATGTACCTCTAATCTGCTGCCCTAACATCGCCGACCCCTATATTATATTTATTAACCCCTAATCTGCCCCCCTCAACGTCGCCGACACCTGCCTACACTTATTAACCCCTAATCTGACGACCGGAGCTCACCGCTATTCTAATAAATTGATTAACCCCTAAAGCTAAGTCTAACCCTAACACTAACACCCCCCCTAACTTAAATATAATTTGCATCTAACGAAATAAATTAACTCTTATTAAATAAATTATTCCTATTTAAAGCTAAATACTTACCTGTAAAATAAATCCTAATATAGCTACAATATAAATTATAATTATATTATAGCTATTTTAGGATTAATATTTATTTTACAGGCAACTTTGTAATTATTTTAACCAGGTACAATAGCTATTAAATAGTTAAGAACTATTTAATAGTTACCTAGTTAAAATAATAACAAATTTACCTGTAAAATAAATCCTAACCTAAGATATAATTAAACCTAACACTACCCTATCAATAAAATAATTAAATAAACTACCTACAATTACCTACAATTAACCTAACACTACACTATCAATAAATTAATTAAACACAATTGCTACAAATAAATACAATTAAATAAACTAGCTAAAGTACAAAAAATAAAAAAGAACTAAGTTACAAAAAATAAAAAAATATTTACAAACATAAGAAAAATATTACAACAATTTTAAACTAATTACACCTACTCTAAGCCCCTAATAAAATAACAAAGCCCCCCAAAATAAAAAATTCCCTACCCTATTCTAAATTAAAAAAGTTACAAGCTCTTTTACCTTACCAGCCCTGAACAGGGCCCTTTGCGGGGCATGCCCAAGAATTTCAGCTCTTTTGCCTGTAAAAGAATAAATACAATACCCCCCCCCCAACATTACAACCCACCACCCACATACCCCTAATCTAACCCAAACCCCCCTTAAATAAACCTAACACTAAGCCCCTGAAGATCTTCCTACTTGTCTTCACCATACCAGGTTCACCGATCCGTCCTGGCTCCAACATCTTCATCCAACCCAAGCGGGGGTTGGCGATCCATCATCCGGTGCTGAAGAGGTCCAGAAGAGGCTCCAAAGTCTTCCTCCTATCCGGCAAGAAGAGGACATCCGGACCGGCAAACATCTTCTCCAATCGGCATCTTCGATCTTCTTCCATCCGGTGCGGAGCGGGTCCATCTTGAAGCAGGCGACGCGGATCCATCCTCTTCTTCCGTTGTCTCCCGACTAATGACGGTTCCTTTAAGGGACGTCATCCAAGATGGCGTCCCTCGAATTCCGATTGGCTGATAGGATTCTATCAGCCAATCGGAATTAAGGTAGGAATTTTCTGATTGGCTGATGGAATCAGCCAATCAGAATCAAGTTCAATCCGATTGGCTGATCCAATCAGCCAATCAGATTGAGCTCGCATTCTATTGGCTGATCGGAACAGGGCCCTGTTCAGGGCTGGTAAGGTAAAAGAGCTTGTAACTTTTTTAATTTAGAATAGGGTAGGGAATTTTTTATTTTGGGGGGCTTTGTTATTTTATTAGGGGGCTTAGAGTAGGTGTAATTAGTTTAAAATTGTTGTAATATTTTTCTTATGTTTGTAAAAAAAAAAATTATTTTTTGTAACTTAGTTCTTTTTTATTTTTTGTACTTTAGCTAGTTTATTTAATTGTATTTATTTGTAGCAATTGTGTTTAATTAATTTATTGATAGTGTAGTGTTAGGTTAATTGTAGGTAATTGTAGGTAGTTTATTTAATTATTTTATTGATAGGGGTAGTGTTAGGTTTAATTATATCTTAGGTTAGGATTTATTTTACAGGTAAATTTGTTATTATTTTAACTAGGTAACTATTAAATAGTTCTTAACTATTTAATAGCTATTGTACCTGGTTTAAAATAATTACAAAGTTGCCTGTAAAATAAATATTATCCTAAAATAGCTATAATATAATTATAATTTATATTGTAGCTATATTAGGATTTATTTTACAGGTAAGTATTTAGCTTTAAATAGGAATAATTTATTTAATAAGAGTTAATTTATTTTGTTAGATGTAAATTATATTTAAGTTAGGGGGGTGTTAGTGTTAGGGTTAGACTTAGCTTTAGGGGTTAATCAATTTATTAGAATAGCGGTGAGCTCCGGTCGTCAGATTAGGGGTTAATAATTGAAGTTAGGTGTCGGCGATGTTAGGGAGGGCAGATTAGGGGGTTAATACTATTTATTATAGGGTTAGTGAGGCGGGTTAGGGGTTAATAACTTTATTATAGTAGCGCTCAGGTCCGCTCCGCAGATTAGGGGTTAATAAGTGTAGGCAGGTGAAGGCGACGTTGAGGGGGGCAGATTAGGGGTTAATAAATATAATATAGGGGTGGGCGGTGTTAGGGGTAGCAGATTAGGGGTACATAGGGATAACGTAGGTGGCGGCGCTTTGCGGTCGGAAGATTAGGGGTTAATTATTTTAAGTAGCTGGCGGCGACGTTGTGGGGGGCAGGTTAGGGGTTAATAAATGTAATACAGGGGTCGGTGGGGTTAGGGGCAGCAGATTAGGGGTACATAAGTATAACGTAGGTGGCGGTCGGCAGATTAGGGGTTAAAAATTTTAATCGAGTGGCGGCGATGTGGGGGGGAGCTCGGTTTAGGGGTACATAGGTAGTTTATGGGTGTTAGTGTACTTTAGGGTACAGTAGTTAAGAGCTTTATGAACCGGCGTTAGCCAGAAAGCTCTTAACTCCTGCTATTTTCAGGCGGCTGGAATTTTGTCGTTAGATGTCTAACGCTCACTTCAGAAACGACTCTAAATACCGGCGTTAGAAAGATCCCATTGAAAAGATAGGATACGCAAATGGCGTAGGGGGATCTGCGGTATGGAAAAGTCGCGGCTGAAAAGTGAGCGTTAGACCCTTTAATCACTGACTCCAAATACCAGCGGGCGGCCAAAACCAGCGTTAGGAGCCTCTAACGCTGGTTTTGACGGCTACCGCCGAACTCCAAATCTAGGCCTAAGTTTGTTCCAAGAAAACCTAAAACTCTGGCCCAATCATTATCTCCCAGTATGGTCCATAAACAGGTCCTTTCCCAAGAAGCTACTTGGTTAAAACATGTGGGTAATTTTCAATGTGGTAGTAAAAACTGCCTCACTTGTTCCAAAATATTAAGAGGTAATTCCTTTTTTCAAGTACAACCAATCAAAAATTTGATATCTCTTTTTATGCAAATTGTGGTACCCAATGGGTGGTATACCTGCTTACTTGCAATCTTTGCAAATGCCAGTATGTTGGACAAACTTCTAGAGAGATCGGAACCAGAGTTGGGGAACACATTAGAGACACCAAAAACTATGTTAAAACATCTGCAGTAGCTAATCATTTTAATGGCATACATTTTTCCAATAAAGCTAATCTTTCTGTTCAGGTAATTGACTTGGCACGTACGCCTACAAGAGGTGGTGACCTCAGTAAGATCCTTAATTGGAAGGAACTATTTTGGATTCTGAAATTAAAAACTAGGTCTCCATCAGGTATGAATAAGGAGTTTGACATTAGCTACTTCATAGATAATTAAGCTCCTTGTAATTTAACATACCTGCTATACAGATATGATGTGCTCCTCTTTATTATTATCTTCTTTTTCTTTTTTTAGTTTACTATACACATCATTTATAATAATGGGCCACAGCATTTCTTCATACTACATGATTATTGGCATTGTTGCTTGTTTTGTATATACATTCAGAGTTATGTTGATTTAAAACAGAAGTATCATTCATTCATTTGTTTGTTCTCTTTTTTCCCCTATTAGGAACATTATATCTTCCATGCTAATTATGTACTCCTTGGGATTAAAATGTAGCCTTAATATATATTTTTCATTTCATAGCACTACATTCCCTATATTTTATAATAGTACATATCTGCATTTAAGATATTTCATATAAAGTGGTGTTTAGTCATTGTTAACTGGTATTCCAATATAATACTTATTTGTTAAATTATATTTTTTCTTTAATATGCATTTACAACTTACAGCAGCTTTAATATCTGCTATTAAAAAAATCTTCTTTCCTCTGTGATCTTTATTTTAACTTACACTATTGATTTTAACTCACCAATTTTTTTTTTCAATTTTATATGTATAGAAGGGGTTAAACAATTGTACAGGAGGGTATAAATTGTCTAGCTTTGTCTACTCACATCAGTCTATGAGGAAGCGCCACTAGGGGGCGTGAAACGTGTCAGACTGCCTTTGTCTTTGCCTGCCCTCTGTTTGAGGATTCACTTGTTCTTTTTAATTTTGCTAATAAAGGTATGCTTTTATATTTCCTAACCTAGTAGTGCCTGCTCCTTTTTTGTCCGTTAATAACATTATGTAGGTGCCGTCGATGTCGGTGGGGGGCAGATTAGGGGGGTTTAGACTCTGGGTTTATATTAGGTTTAAACGTTATTTTCTCTTGTTAAGTGTATCCAGTCCACGGATCATCCATTACTTGTGGGATATTCTCCTTCCCAACAGGAAGTTGCAAGAGTATCACCCACAGCAGAGCTGCTATATAGCTCCTCCCCTAACTGCCATATTCAGTCATTCTCTTGCAACTCTCAACAAAGATGGACATAGTAAGAGGAGAGTGGTGTATTATAGTTAGTTTCTTAACTTCAATCAAAAGTTTGTTATTTTTAAATGGTACCGGAGTGTACTGTTTTATCAAAGGCAGCATTAGAAGAAGAATCTGCCTGTGATTTCTATGATCTTAGCAGAAGTAACTAAGATCCATTGCCGTTCTCACATATTCTCAGGAGTGAGGTAACTTCAGAGAGGGAATGGCGTGCAGGTTTTCCTGCAATAAGGTATGTGCAGTAAACATATTTCTAGGGATGGAACTTGCTAGTAAAATGCTGCTGATACCGGATTAATGTAAGTTAAGCCTAAATGCAGTGATTTAATAGCGACTGGTATCAGGCTTATTAACAGAGATACATACTCTTATAAAAGTGTAATATAAAACGTTTGCTGGCATGTTTAATCGTTTTTATATATGCTTTGGTGATAAAACTTATTGGGGCCTAGTTTTTTCCACATGGCTGGCTTTATTTTTGCCTAGAAACAGAGGCTTTCCACTGTTATAGTATAAAAGTTACAGTTGGTGCAGTTAAAATTACAAACATTCAGCTTCCCTCAGCAGTCCCCTGCATGCTATAGGACATCTCTGATGGGCTCAAAAGGCTTCAAAAGTAGGAGCTGTGGCAGTTGTTATGACTGTTTAAAAAACATATTTTTCGTTTTGTTAATCTGTTTTTTGTATTAAGGGGTTAATCATCCATTTGCAAGTGGGTGCAATGCTCTGCTAACTTGTTACATACACTGTAAAAACTTTGTTAGTGTAACTGCCTTTTTTCACTGTTATTTCAAATTTTGCCAAAATTTGTTTCTCTTAAAGGCACAGTAACGTTTTTTATATTGCTTGTTAACTTTGTTTAAAGTGTTTTCCAAGCTTGCTAGTCTCATTGCTAGTCTGTACAAACATGTCTGACACAGAGGAAACTACTTGTTCATTATGTTTAAAAGCCATGGTGGAGCCCCATAGGAGAATGTGTACTAAATGTATTGATTTCACCTTAAACAGTAAAGATCAGTCTTTATCTATAAAAGAATTGTCACCAGAGGGGTCTGTCGAGGAAGAAGTTATGCCGACTAACTCTCCCCACGTGTCGGACCCTTCGCCTCCCGCTCGAGGGACGCACGCTAATATGCCGCCAAGTACATCAGGGATGCCCATAGCGATTACTTTGCAGGACATGGCTGCAATCATGAATAATACCCTGTCACAGGTATTATCCAGATTGCCTGAATTGAGAGGCAAGCGCGATAGCTCTGGGGTTAGACGAGATACAGAGCGCGTAGATGCTGTAAGAGCCATGTCTGATACTGCGTCACAATATGCAGAACCTGAGGACGGAGAGCTTAAGTCTGTGGGTGACGTCTCTGAATCGGGGAGACCTGATTCAGAGATTTCTAATTTTAAATTTAAGCTTGAGAACCTCCGTGTGTTACTTGGGGAGGTATTAGCTGCTCTGAATGACTGTGACACAATTGCAGTGCCAGAGAAATTGTGTAGGCTGGATAAATACTATGCAGTGCCGGTGAGTACTGATGTTTTTCCAATACCTAAAAGGCTTACAGAAATTATTAGTAAGGAGTGGGATAGACCCGGTGTGCCCTTTTCCCCACCTCCTATATTAGAAAAATGTTTCCAATAGATGCCACTACACGGGACTTATGACAGACAGTCCCTAAGGTGGAGGGAGCAGTTTCTACTTTAGCAAAGCGTACCACTATCCCGGTTGAGGACAGTTGTGCTTTTTCGGATCCAATGGATAAAAAATTAGAGGGTTACCTTAAGAAAATGTTTATTCAACAAGGTTTTTATTTTACAGCCCCTTGCATGCATTGCGCCTGTCACTGCTGCGGCGGCGTTCTGGTTTGAGGCCCTGGAGAGGCCATCCATACAGCTCCATTGACTGAAATTATTGACAAGCTTAGAACACTTAAGCTAGCTAACTCATTTGTTTCTGATGCCATTGTTCATTTGACTAAACTAACGGCTAAGAATTCCGGATTCGCCATCCAGGCGCGTAGGGCGCTATGGCTTAATCCTGGTCAGCTGATGTGACTTCAAAGTCTAAATTACTTAACATTCCTTTCAAGGGGCAGACCTTATTCGGGCCTGGTTTGAAAGAATTATTGCTGACATTACTGGAGGTAAGGGTCATACCCTTCCTCAGGACAGGGCCAAATCAAGGGCCAAACAGTCTAATTTTCGTGCCTTTCGAAATTTCAAGGCAGGTGCAGGATCAGCTCCCTCTACTTCAAAACAAGAGGGAACTTTTCCTCAATCGAAGCAGGCCTGGAAAACTACCCAGTCCTGGAACAAGGGCAAGCAGGCCGAAAGCCTGCTGCTGCCTCCAAGACAGCATGAAGGAGCGGCCCCCTATCCGACAACGGATCTAGTAGGGGGCAGACTCTCTCTCTTCGCCCAGGCGTGGGCAAGAGATGTTCAGGATCCCTGGGCGTTGGAGATCATATCTCAGCGATATCTTCTGGACTTCAAAGCTTCTCCCCCACAAGGGAGATTTCACCTTTCAAGATTATCTGCAAACCAGATAAAGAAAGAGGCATTCCTAAGCTGCGTGCAAGACCTCCTTGTAATGGGAGTGATCCATCCAGTTCCGCGGACGGAACAAGGACAGGGGTTTTATTCAAATCTGTTTGTGGTTCCCAAAAAAGAGGGAACCTTCAGACCAATTTTGGATCTAAAGATCCTAAACAAATTCCTCAGAGTTCCATCATTCAAGATGGAAACTATTCAAACCATTTTACCCATGATCCAAGAGGGTCAGTACATGACCACAGTGGACTTAAAGGATGCCTACCTTCACATTCCGATCCACAAGAATCATCATCGGTTCCTGAGGTTTGCCTTTCTAGACAGGCATTACCAGTTTGTAGCTCTTCCATTCGGGTTGGCTACAGCCCCAAGAATTTTTTACAAAGGTTCTGGGCTCACTTCTGGCGGTTCTAAGACCGCGAGGCATAGCGGTGGCTCCTTACCTAGACGACATCCTGATACAGGCGTCAAGCTTTCAAATTGCCAAGTCTCATACAGAGATAGTTCTGGCATTTCTGAGGTCGCATGGGTGGAAAGTGAACGAAGAAAAGAGTTCTCTATCTCCTCTCACAAGGGTTTCCTTCCTAGGGACTAGGGAAAATTTACCTGACGGAGTCCAGGTTATCAAAACTTCTAAATGCTTGCCGTGTTCTTCACTCCATTCCGCGCCCCATGGTTGCTCAGTGTATGGAAGTAATCGGCTTAATGGTAGCGGCGATGGACATAGTGCCATTTGCGCGCCTGCATCTCAGACCGCTGCAATTATGCATGCTCAGTCAGTGGAATGGGGATTTGTCCCCTCTACTAAATCTGGATCAGGAAACCAGAGATTCTCTTCTCTGGTGGTTATCTCAGGTCCATCTGTCCAAAGGTATGACCTTTCGCAGGCCAGATTGGACCATTGTAACAACAGACGCCAGCCTTCTAGGTTGGGGTGCAGTCTGGAACTCCCTGAAGGCTCAGGGTTCATGGACTCAGGAGGAGAAACTCCTCCCAATAAATATTCTGGAGTTAAGAGCAATATCAATGCTCTTCTAGCTTGGCCTCAGTTAGCAACACTGAGGTTCATCAGATTTCAGTCGGACAACATCACGACTGTGGCTTACATCATCCATCAAGGGGGGACCAAGAGTTCCCTAGCGATGTCAGAAGTCTCCAAGATAATTCGCTGGGCAGAGACTCACTCTTGCCACCTATCAGCGATCCATATCCCAGGGGTAGAGAACTGGGAGGCGGATTTTCTAAGTCGTCAGACTTTTCATCCGGGGGAGTGGGAACTCCATCCAGAGGTGTTTGCTCAATTGGTTCTCCGTTGGGGCAAACCAGAACTGGATCTCATGGCGTCTCGCCAGAACGCCAAGCTTCCTTGTTACGGATCCAGGTCCAGGGACCCAGAAGCGGCACTGATAGATGCTCTAGCAGCGCCTTGGTTCTTCAACCTGGCCTATGTGTTTCCACCGTTTCCTCTGCTCCCTCGTCTGATTGCCAAAATCAAACAGGAGAGAGCATCGGTGATATTGATAGCGCCTGCGTGGCCACGCAGGACCTGGTATGCAGACCTAGTGGACATGTCATCCTTTCCACCATGGACTCTGCCTCTGAGACAAGACCTTCTAATACAAGGTCCTTTCAATCATCCAAATCTACTTTCTCTGAGACTGACTGCATGGAGATTGAACGCTTGATCCTATCAAAGCGTGGCTTCTCCGAGTCAGTAATTGATACCTTAATACAGGCACGAAAGCCTGTCACCAGCAAAATTTACCACAAGATTTGGCGTAAATATCTTCATTGGTGTGAATCCAAGAATTACTCATGGAGTAGGGTTAGGATTCCTAGGATATTGTCCTTCCTCCAAGAGGGTTTGGACAAAGGACTATCAGCTAGTTCTTTAAAGGGACAGATCTCTGCTCTGTCTATTCTTTTACACAAGCGTCTGGCAGAAGTTCCAGACGTTCAGGCATTTTGTCAGGCTTTAGTTAGAATTAAGCCTGTGTTTAAACCTGTTGCTCCCCCATGGAGCTTAAACTTGGTTCTTAAAGTTCTTCAAGGGGTTCCGTTTGAACCCCTTCATTCTATTGATATCAAACTTCTATCATGGAAAGTTCTTTTTCTGATGGCTATTTCCTCGGCTCGAAGAGTCTCGGAGTTATCTGCCTTACATTGTGATTCTCCTTATCTGATCTTTCATTCAGATAAAGTAGTTCTGCGTACAAAACCTGGGTTTTTACCTAAGGTGGTTTCAATCAAGAGATTGTTGTTCCATCATTATGCCCTAATCCTTCTTCAAAGAAGGAACGTCTTTTACATAATCTAGACGTAGTCCGTGCATTGAAGTTTTACTTGCAGGCTACTAAAGATTTTTGCCAAACATCTCACCTGTTTGTTATTTACTCTGGACAGAGGAGAGGCCTCGGCAACCTCTCTTTCTTTTTGGCTTCGGAGTATAATCCGTTTAGCATATGAGACTGCTGGACAGCAGCCCCCTGAAAGAATTACAGCTCATTCTACTAGAGCTGTGGCTTCCACCTGGGCCTTTAAAAATGAGACCTCTGTTGAACAGATTTGCAAGGCTGCGACTTGGTCTTCGCTTCATACCTTTTCAAAATTTTACAAATTTGATACTTTTGCTTCTTCGGAGGCTGGTTTTGGGAGAAAGGTTCTACAGGCAGTGGTTCCTTCCGTTTAAGTTCCTGCCTTGTCCCTCCCATCATCCGTGTACTTAAGCTTTGGTATTGGTATCCCACAAGTAATGGATGATCCGTGGACTGGATACACTTAACAAGAGAAAACATAATTTATGCTTACCTGATAAATTTATTTCTCTTGTAGTGTATCCAGTCCACGGCCCGCCCTGTCCTTTTAAGGCAGGTCTAAATTTTAATTAAACTTCAGTCACCACTGCACCCTATGGTTTCTCCTTTCTCGGCTTGTTTCGGTCGAATGACTGGATATGGCAGTTAGGGGAGGAGCTATATAGCAGCTCTGCTGTGGGTGATCCTCTTGCAACTTCCTGTTGGGAAGGAGAATATCCCACAAGTAATGGATGATCCGTGGACTGGATACACTACAAGAGAAATAAATTTATCAGGTAAGCATAAATTATGTTTTTTTCCCCCCATAGACATCAATGGGGCTGCGTTACGGAGCTTTTCATTCCGCGATTGCATGTGTTAGACTTTTTTCTGACCCGCTCTACCTATTGATGTCTATGGGGAAAGCATGCACGAGCACGTCAAAACAGCGCTTGTATTTTGTGTGGTATGGAGCTTAAAAGCACCATATTGCCGCACAAGCCGGCTGTTTGAAAACTTGTAATGGCTGCGCTATAGGGGGTTAAATAACGCAACTTTTGTTGTGTTCGTTAATTTCCTTATAGCACGCATAACTCGTAATCTAGCTGTCTATGAAGAATTGGATTAAAGGGACAGTCAACACCAGAATTTTTGTTGTTTTAAAAGATAGATAATCCTTTTATTACCCATTCCCCAGTTTTGCACAACCACCACGGTTATATTAATATACTTTTTAGCTCTGTGATTACCTTGTACCTAAGCATCTTCTGACAGTCCCCTGATCACATGACATTTTATTTATTATCTATAGACTTTCATTTTAGCCAATTAGTGCAGTGTCTTCCACAATCCACGGGCGTGCTCACAATGTTATCTATATAGTTTACCTGAACTAACTCTCCCCTGCTGTGAAAAGCAAATACAAAACCATGTGATTAGAGGCGGCCTTCAAGGGCTTAGAAATTATCATATGAGCCTTCCTAGGTTTAGCTTTCAACTAAGAATACCAAGTGAACAAAGCAAAATTGGTGATAAAAGTAAATTGGAAAGTTGTTTAAAATTACATGCCCTATTTGAAACATGAAAGTTTTTTTTTGGACTTGACTGTCCCTTTAATTTCCCGCTATACATTTCAGGTAGAATTGCTATTTTTAAGATGATCCTTTCTAAAATCCTATATGTTCTCCAAAATGTCCCATTTATTCTCAAAGGGAAAGGCAAAAAATCTGAATGCCTCCACAGTTTCCTATAACAAACTTACGCCTAGATTTAGAGTTTTGCGGCCAAAGGGGTGTGTTAGCTACGCGTGCTTTTTTCTGGCCGCACCTTTTAAATACCGCTGGTATTTAGAGTTCACAGAAGGGCTGCGTTAGGCTCCAAAAAAGGAGCGTATAGCATATTTACTGCAACTGCAACTCTCAATACCAGCGGTGCTTACGGACGCGGCCAGCTTCAAAAACGTGCTCGTGCACGATTCCCCTATAGGAAACAATGGGACAGTTTGAGCTGAAAAAAAAACCTAACACCTGCAAAAAAGCAGCGTTCAGCTCCTAACGCAGCCCCATTGTTTCCTATGGGGAAACACTTCCTAAGTCTGCACCTAACACCCTAACATGAACCCCGAGTCTAAACACCCCTAACCTTACACTTATTAACCTCTAATCTGCCGCCGCCGCTATCGCTGACCCCTGCATTATAATTATTAACCCCTAATCTGCCGCTCCGTACACCGCCGCAACCTACATTATCCCTATGTACCCCTAATCTGCTGCCCCTAACACCGCCGACCCCTATATTATATTTATTAACCCCTAATCTGCCGCCCCCAACATCGCCGCTACCTACCTACACTTATTAACCCCTAAACTGCCGACCGCACCTCACCGCTACTATAATAAAGTTATTAACCCCTAATCCGCCTCACTCCCGCCTCAATAACCCTATAAGAAATAGTATTAACCCCTAATCTGCCCTCCCTAACATCGCCGACACCTAACTTCAATTATTAACCCCTAATCTGCCGACCGGATCTCGCCACTACTCTAATAAATGGATTAACCCCTAAAGGTAAGTATAACCCTAACACTAACACCCCCCTAAATTAAATATAATTTAAATCTAACGAAATAAATTAACTCTTATTAAATAAATTATTCCTATTTAAAACTAAATACTTACCTGTAAAATAAACCCTAATATAGCTACAATATAACGAATAATTATATTGTAGCTATTTTAGGATTAATATTTATTTTACAGGCAACTTTGTATTTATTTTAACCAGGTACAATAGCTATTAAATAGTTAAGAACTATTTAATAGCTAAAATAGTTAAAATAATTACAAAATTACTTGTAAAATAAATCCTAACCTAAGTTACAATTAAACCTAACACTACACTATCAATAAATTAATTAAATACAATACCTACAAATAACTACAATTAAATAAACTAACTAAAGTACAAAAAATAAAAAAGAACTAAGTTACAAAAAATAAAAAAATATTTACAAACATTAGAAAAATATTACAACAATTTTAAACTAATTACACCTACTCTAAGCCCCCTAATAAAATAACAAAGACCCCCAAAATAAAAAAATGCCCTACCCTATTCTAAATTAAAAAAGTTCAAAGCTCTTTTACCTTACCAGGCCTGAAAAGGGCCATTTGCGGGGCATGCCCCAAATAATTCAGCTCTTTTGCCTGTAAAAAAAGCATACAATACCCCCCCCCAACATTACAACCCACATACCCCTAATCTAACCCAAACCCCCCTTAAATAAACCTAACACTAAGCCCCTGAAGATCTTCCTACACTTATTAGAGGTTAATAAGTGTAAGGTTAGGGGTGTTTAGACTCGGGGTTCATGTTAGGGTGTTAGGTGCAGACTTAGGAAGTGTTTCCCCATAGGAAACAATGGGGCTGCGTTAGGAGCTGAACGCTGCTTTTTTGCAGGTGTTAGGTTTTTTTTCAGCTCAAACTGTCCCATTGTTTCCTATAGGGGAATCGTGCACGAGCACGTTTTTGAAGCTGGCCGCGTCCGTAAGCACCGCTGGTATTGAGAGTTGCAGTTGCAGTAAATATGCTATATGCTGCTTCTTTAAAAAAGTGGGCATCCTTTATTGAAATTCTACCTTCAAGGGAGATTGATTATCTGATTTTCCATTTTCGGAATTCAGAGTGTTCTATTGGGGATTTGGTGAGAGGGTTGGAAGAAATGAACAGCAGCCAATCAGCATTAGCAGTGCTGAGGTCATTAACTCTTTTACTGTGATGTCATGAGGTTTCACTTAATTCTCATGAGATTTCATAGTAAACTTCCTTAAACTGAATAGGGAAATAACATGAGTGTGCATGAAGCACGCTCCCTTGCCTGTCCCGGCAAGGGAGATACTGATTGGCTGCTTAAAGTCCTTTACAATGGGTTGTGGCTACTGAGGACATTTTGAGGTAAAATATCTTACTTTTTTACATAGAGATGTTCAGGTGATATTTTCTAGTCATCCTTTTACAGCTATGCTGCATCACTTTCAAGTGTTTAAACATTTGGGTATCATGGTCCTTTAAGTTAACATATTGTAAGGTTCATAATTAGTTTGCTTTCTTTTTATTTTGTTTTTATATTATAAGTATGCAACCTAACACAGAGTAGCTTGTGGTTCATGTATAATTTATTTTGCCCTGCGTGGCAATGACTTTGGGCTCCATGTACTAAGCCGTCAATTCATCCGTCATTGTAGACGCGGATAAACTCGCCGTTACTCGCCGCGGGCGAAATAATGTCCGCTGTCGCTATGTACTAATATTCCCCCAATAAATAGACAAGTCTAGCCCGCCGCGAGCAGTTGCGGATTGTTGATAAATTTGACGCCTCGCTCGCCGCGACTAAGCTGATGTACTTAACTTTCAGTTGAATTGTCTGGCCAATTATTAACACGTGACATGCAAGGTGTCACGAACATCATAGTAGTCGCGGGAATAGAATTTTGCTCCTATAAAAGTTCAACTTATCTAAACAACTTTATTATTGTTCAAAATTTTTTGAAGAGTGATAACAGAGCGTTATTTTTGTAATATTTATTTACAATTTGGATATGGCTTCATCTGGATCTGATAATATATAAATATTAATATAAAAATAATTATAAAGATTGACAACTATACAATACAAATTTAAATAGATTACTCTTTAATTACAGTCGACAAATTGGGCGCAATTTATGTACATGGAAATGAGAGACAAATTAGACGCCAGTTATGCTGTAAGTACAATGCTGATATTACTGCCTTTTATATATGTCTAGACTGGCGTCTAGATTGACTTTCCTATTGTTTTGTACCTTGCCCGCCACCTAAAATGTGGCGAGGCAAAAATAACGAGGTGGGAGCGGAAATTGTAGCGAGCGGACAAATAGATTTTTTAGTACATTCGTTTTTGGCGAGTTGGTGGTCAAATGTGTCTAATTACAGTGAAAAATGGAGCGGTAGCGAGGTTTGGCGGATAAGTACGCTCGCAATTTTAAAGATGCGAGTTTTAACATAATTGACGGCTTTGTACATATCAGTTTGCGAATTTTGACGCGAGATTTGTTGCGGGTAGCTCGCTGACTGCTTAGTACATGGAGCCCTTTGTACGCCTTGCGTGGTGGAAAATTATTGGTTGAATTGGACCTTCTTAATTCTGTATTATATCTGTATGTTTTCTCTTTCCTTTGAGCTCGAAAATAAAGAAAAAAGATATATTTAAAAAAATTATTTCATGATTCAGATAGAGAAAACAATTTTAAACAACATTCCAATTTACTTCTATTATCTAATTTACAAAACAGAAGAAGAGAGAGCGCAACCACGACTCAAGGTAAAAGGTTTAATAATTCCATTTTGCGCATACACATAGATTGCACTTACAAGATATACAAATTAAAAGCGCCTTCAGATCAACACACAATTCTCGGCATATGGTTTTCCAGCAGCTGATTCTGCTTCTCACTGGTGTCTCTCTCTAGCGTGTGAGCTCCGTCACTGGCAGTCGTTACAATAAGTGTCTTTTTGGTTCTTGTTGCAACGATAATGTCTGTGACTCTAGTCCTCATCGTCTACGTGTTTCGTCCGGCTTCTGCAGACTTTTTCAAGACTTTGGACGCTGAATAACTTCTTCGCGGGGATCCTCTCTTAAATCCGGGTAGCTCCTCCTCTCGGTTCTGTTTTGCACCTATCCTCTGCTTAGCATTCACATGCCCACTCATACAGCTCATCTGGCGTGTGAAAAGGATAGTGTGACATAAACAAATTAATCAGTTCATGTAAGTTGCCACTATATGTTATGTAACTATTTAAAAAAACAATATTATTTTTTGCAACAACTCTCTTAAAATACACAATAATGCATTGATAAAAAGCACTTCATAAAACACAACATTTAAATTTTAATTTATGCTTAATACATATATGCGTTAAAATATCGATCTTACATACATTAAATAATAATAAAACCAATCTTTTAATAACACTTCTTTAAAAATCATGTATGATACCCCACTACAATATATGCGTGAATCTGTATCTCTCTCCACTCAATTCATCTCTCATGTTTAACGTCTTAATATATTAACACCAAAAATATTAACACTAAAAAATATCCCTATCAAGCTTAAGTGCATACATCCCATTTCTTAGTGATCAATTTCCTACCTATCATTGTGGATCCAGTATATACTACACTCTAGTGTTCTAATTAATAACCTTCCTACTTTCTACCTACTCTCAGGTCACTATATCTTCTTCATATGTGGCTTACTATAGCATAAATGCTTGGAGGTCTAGATAAATATTTAACCCTTTAGGGGCCAGACTTTCCAACTCCTGTATCCACTTAGTTTCTTTCTTCCTTAAGGTGATAAGCCTTTGGTGTGGATTTATGCCTATAGGTACCACCTCAAGGATACTAATACGTAAACTAAAGGGATCTTGCCTGTGGTGAGTTCTAAAGTGTTCAGACACACTATCGGCTAGATTTGGAGTTTGGCGGTAGATGGGTTGTTAACAATACGCGTGGTTTATGTCTAACGCACGGCATTGTTTGACTCCGGTATTTAGAGTTAAAAAAAGACCATCTAACGATGCTCCTAACGCGTGTATGTCACACGCGTAATCCTGCCCGCGTTAGACAGTCTCCCATAGAGATCAACGGAAAAGCAAAAAAATAGCTTTTTTCACCTAACACTCGATCTCGCGAGAATACGCACAGCTCGGTCATATGACGCATACCACATCATGCACAACAATAACACGCCGCAAATGTCACAACAACAATCAATCAACAAAGCACACAAGCATTACACATTCACAAACGGGGGGATTTTTAATAAAATTTAATACGGGGAATACGCATATACTTTAAGATGCGGAAATTCGCAAAATAACAACAAGGAATAAAAAATATATACATACACTAGAAAAATAATCGCATTCAATATCACTATATATTAGGACAAACATACATATACAACACTTCACTAATAACACACCATCGCAAATTCACATTTAAAAAGAATACTATTGGACAATGTTAGAGAAAACGACCACTATGACATCATCGCATTCTACACATTCCACAAATAATAACTCAAAATGAGCATGCGCAAATTCACACAACTAATACACATTGTACTAATATTAATTGCTAATAAAGCACACCTGAACACAATTTACAACGGAAATTGGTACATCATTAAACATTTACACAGGGTATATAAGCACCACACAAGCAGGGCTTCTTTGACTGTGTTGCTGGTGGGTCTTTGGAGATTGGAGGTTTAAGATTAGAGAGTTGGTGCATTATTGTGAGTGAGTTAGTGTTAGCGTGAGAGAGTCAGTTGTTAGTGTTATCGTGAGTGAGTTAGTGGGAGTTAGTGGGAGTGGGAGAGAGTCTGTTAGTGGGAGCGTGAGTGAGTTAGTGGGAGTGGGAGTTGTTAGTGGGAGCGTGAGTTAGTGGTAGTTAGTGAGAGTTAGTGGGAGTGTTTGTTAGTGAGAATTAGTAGTAGTGTGTTAGTGAGAATTAGTAGTAGTGTGAGTTAGCGAGCGAGTGATTTTTCTGTACACGTAACACATTTACACGCAAACACATTCAATACATACATACACTTATCAATAACACTACATACACTCCATACCCCCTACCCCCTCATACTACACTCCATACCCCATTCCCTGTAGTCCCATTTACTCTTATCCCATACCCCATACCCATCCCATACCCATCCCCTAGTTACATTTAGTTTACATATCCTCCTTTTAGTCTTCTTCTTCTTTTGGTTTATTTAAATACTCCTTACCCTCTTTGTTTTTTTACATCCCTCTCACACTTTCAGCACTTTTTTTGTCTTTTTAGTTCTTTATTTTGACCCCCTTTCATTTCATCACACTCACTTTTTGTTTGATTATTTGGGGTTTAGTTTAGGGAACAGATGGAGGCCAGGCAGGGGAGAGGTAGAGGGGGGAGGAGGGGGAGAGGAACAGGGCAGGAAGGGGGGCAGGAAGGGGGGCAGGAAGCGGGGGTGGAAGCGGTGGGTGGACCCAGCCACTTGGTTCAAGATGAACAAGTGGCTGGGCCCAGTGGCGGACAGAGTAGGGCTTCACAGTCCGGGAAACAGAGGGCATCGTCACAGGGGAAGGCCAAGGCGACTAGGGAGGCAAGGTTTTCGATGGAGGAGAAGGAGGCCCTCGTAGAGGCCTATATGGCCAGGTATAGGAGGCTGCAGCACCAGAAGACTACCCCGACTGACAAGAGGAGGCTCTGGAATGAGATAAGAAATGCAGTCAATGCAGTGGGTGGCCGGAACAGAGATCTGGATTCGATAAAACATCGCTACCGGGACTGTAAGATGGATCTCAAGAAAAAGTTAAGCCTGGAGGCCCGACATGCCGCAGGAACCGGTGGCGGACCTGCCCTGGAAATAGAGTAATGCCGATGGGAGGAAATGTTGCGGCCCAGCATCTCCGAGGTGGATATAGTCGGTATCGGAGGAATTGATACCGGGAACCTGCCACTCTCATCTGACGGTAAGCTCATTGAACAATAAATTCACATACGAATGTATTTCAAGGGACACTATACGCAAACCTTTACTTTCATGATTGAGGTAGCGAATACAATTTGACAAAACATTCAAATGTACTTATATTACCTAATTTGAATCATTCTTGAGATATATTTTAATGAAGAAATAGCCATGCACACGGTGAAACAATCACAGGAGGCAGCTATAATCAGCTAACAATCAGCATCTTATAAGCATATTTAGATATGCTTTTCAGCAAAGAATATCCATAGAATGAAGCTAATTAGATAAGAAAAGTACATTAGAAAGTTGATTATAAATGTATGCTTCTAAATCATGAAAGATAAAAGATTGGGTTTCATGTCCCTTTAAGGATCAGATTAATGCTATAACGTTGTTTACACGCATTCACAATTACTTTGCGGTTACATCAGTATCTAGGCTATAGGTTAGATGTGCATTTAAACAGACTGAAAACAAACGCTAAAACATTCAGATTGACCAGAGATATCACAAACACGGTTTAGAAAATGCGGAAATCGTATTGATTGTTAGATTTCAAAGTGGATTAATGATTCTGCATTTGTAATTGTATCGTAAGCTAAGTCATTTAAAGCTTGATTTGCAAATATGCTAATATATACATTTTTTTTTTCTTTTTTCTAATATACAGAGTCTGGGGAGGAGGCAGCACAAGAAACACAGCCTCATCCATCTCCCCGGGATGAGAGTGGTGGGGAGGAATTTCCACTTCGGAGGGAAGAGGCCCCCCGTGACGAAGAGCGCACGGAAGCTGATGAAGAGGCCCCAGAAGCAGAGGAGGAGCCCGCGGAACCAGAGGACCCTCAAGGACCCGCACACCGCCGTGCACGGGTACCCCGCCAAGCACAACAAGAGGAAATAGCGGAGGTGCGGGTTCTACTGGACTACATAGACCAGATGCGTAACTCCCGGATACAAAATATCGAAGGCCGAACTCGAATTATTGATGGACAAAATCAAATAATTGAAGGCCAAAACTAAATAATAAACATACTTAATAGAATCGAACAAGGCCAAAACAGAATCATTAATCTGCACCAAGAGATGTTCAATTTTTTCCGGGAGGCACATGCTGGTCTGCCTCCTGGTCCGCCTCCTGCTGCTGGGCCTCCTGCTGCTGGGCCTCCTGCTGCTGGGCCTCTTGCTGCTGGGCCTCCTGCTGCTGACCCATCTCCTTCTGCCGGCCCATCTCCTCCTCTTCAGCCATCTCCTCCTCTTCAGCCATCTCCTCCTCTTCAGCCATCTCCTCCTCTTCAGCCATCTTCTCCTCCTCAGCCATCTTCTCCTCCTCACCTTGGTCGTCCCAGTACTCTTCCTTCCACTCTTCTCACAACATCTCCAAGGAGAACTCTTCGGAGTCGGCAGTTGCCCCTCCCAGAGCCTCAGCCCCGTGGGAAGAGGGGAAGGAAGAGGAAGTAAGTATTTATTTTCATCTTTAATGTTTTTTTTATTTAATGTGTAATGTATAGGTATGTGATGATGTGGTTTTCATACACTTGTGGACCACACTCTGTATATAATCTACTTCTATGGGACCGGGTCCATGGAGGCAGATTGTTTGCAGAGTGTGGGTTATAAGTGTGTGAAAACCACATCATCACATACCTATCCTTGTTCATGATATTGATTGGTTTCTGTGATGTGATGTCCAAACTGTTTCCCGAATCGCAAACAAAATTACCATTACAATTATCCATGATGGCATATTACTGTTTGAATGCCAATAACACAGCTTAAATGGACAGTCAGAAAATTATTGATTACAAAGAAAACACTGTATTACGCATTATCAAGTTGGAAACAACAAAACATGGAGAAATACGTGTGACTTATGTGCTTAACCTTGTATCTATGACTATGAAAAATGACCACTTATTTGTTGTTCTGACATAACAACATTTTAGATATCAATGATCAATACATGGTAAATAATATGCTGTATGAGCACAAGGTTTTACATATACAAATGCTATCCAAATGCCCTCTAGTGGTCAAATTGCATAATGATTACATGCACTCTTCAAGCTCGAAGAAATGAGCACACGAACCTCATAGGTTTAGCTAGCAAATTTAAATAAACACAGACAAATGATTAATTGGTGAGAAACATTTGATATCATTGATATTACAAAATTGACTTTTAGAATAATGCAAAACATTATTTGTTTTCTAAACTGTCCCTTTAACAAAATTACATATGCTAACATATATTTGAAGCTTGTTGGTATATCTACATGTACTTGTTCAAACAATAAATATTGAAATCAGATTTATATTGACGTGTTAAATAAAGTCTATTTTCTTAAAGAGACATTATTGTGTTCATTTATTTTTAGAAAGACATTTGTTTTAACAATGAATATGGTTTAAAGTCCTTTTAGGAGTGGGGGGTGAAAATATGCTAACAATACTATATTTGAAGATTAAACAATGTGGAACTCATACATGATACAAAAATCAACATTTGCATTAAAGGGACAGTATACTATATTTTTAACAGAACTGTATGTAATAGACACTACTACAAACAACAAGATTAACATATACTGATATCAATATTACAAAGCTTCAAACACTTTCAAAGAAAATTGGGTTAGCTCTATTGAAAATATAGATGAACCCCCATTACAACCGTAAAATAAGCCAATACACCATCATACACAAAACAGGAGAAAGCTGGAGATGGTACTCACATGAAACTTAGAGGCTTGGCGAGGAGTCTGATAATTAATTACATTTTATTTGAACAGAAGCAAAATGAAACGTGTATTTGTTAAACAATGGACTATCTAACTAGAGACCAAATTAAAAGATTTCATTTATAATGTGAGTGTCTAATGAACCTTTAATAAAATATACAACGAAATTACATTTAGAAGAAGTCGGCATCATATATTTAGCATATGATAAAGCTAAATGCATATTGATTTCTTTATTCTAACACAATAGCGCATATTTATTAATTAGATATCTTTAACATTAAACACAACAGTCATTTTTCTGAAAAAGGAACATATTGTTGACAAACATATTAAACAACATGGACTATAGAGATTTGCACTTGCCTCGAAATATCATATGCATGAAAACATTTTGCTTTCGTTCATTTATTCAACCAGACATCCAGCAAAAGAGAATGTGGTGGTCTTTATCAGCTACGGGTCAACAATGTAACATGATGCAAATAATACATATTCGCAAGGTTTTTAAAATTGGCTGCAGTCACAAACGTGTTTAACGTGCACAAACAAATATTGCGGGACTACGTAATCCAATCAGACGTTTTTTTACCTTTGCATGTGACGTCTTAACATGGCGCTTCCTTGATCACGTAAGAACGCCATCCAATAAAAGGCACATTCTTGATCACGTAAGAACGCCCAAAAAAAATGGCGCATCCTTGATCGCGTCAAAACACCATCCAATAAAAGGCACATTCTTGATCACGTAAGAACGTCAGTCAATACAAGGAATCATTGGACAGCCTGGCAGGTGACGTCTTAATCAACATGGCGCATCCGAGATCGCTGAAAAACCGCAGCCAATACAAGGACTCAGTTGACAGCTTGGCATATCACTAAGAAACGTATTTATATTTTAGGAACTAGTATGTGTCTAGATTGCTATCTAGGAATGTCACGAAATCATGAATCATCTTTTCGGACTTGACTGTCCCTTGAACTATAGCTATGGTGTATATCTTTAACATTTAAAAGATACACATGAGAAATACATATGCCATTGATGTTTTAATATATGTTTTGATTGTTTGGGAATAACAATAATTATACATGGATTGATTAAACGTGTCATTTATTCAAGTTTAAATATGGTCAGCCTACCTATAGCCATATATGGGAGGAGAAGTATTTTGTTAACATATTTGTTAAAAAATATTCATCATCTAAAATATTTGCATTACACACAGAGATTTATTTGGTTACACTTTTACAATAAGATAGAATTGAAAATGAAATACATGTGCTGTCAACATTACAATAAGATTGTTTATTAATAAGATTATATGTCCTTGTTCATGTAAAAAGGACAAAAACGCTTTAGAAATGGAAATATATTCATTAACAATTGTGCTCACCATCACTTAAAGGGACATGATTTTGTTTTTAAAAAGAGGATACACATAGACAATACTATTTTAATAAAATGAACACTTTACAGGGATTATATCATTGTATCAATCCTCAGATCATTTGTTAAAGGTGCATCAATTCATGCAGAGTTTCTAAATACACACATGGATGTGAAAATTGAAATATACATATATACACAAATAACAATCTATATATACATATATAAAACAATTACTATGCTAATCATAATCATGCAATGATAAAGCTAAGAGAAAAATATATAAAGACAAATAATAAGATTACATTGGAGATGTTAATCTTAAAGTCATTTACAATTGTCTTACATATATGATTTTTGTAAAAAAATTATTTTTGGTAGGTCCCTTTAAGGATCAACAAGATAAACTAGAGCTTTCAAAAAATAACATGAAGAATGAGGACAAAGAATCGTGCAATGACATGTCTTTTATTAGTATGTAAGAAAACATCAACAACGTTTAGAAATAATCTTGTAAAAATAAGGAATATTTGAGCCATATGACAAGGTAACAGAGTGCATCACAGTCCATGAAGAGAGTTGCCAAGGGCCACCATAGCCCCATTGGAGACATATGACAAGGTAACAGAGTGCATCACAGTCCATGAAGAGAGTTGCCAAGGGCCACCATAGCCCCATTGGAGACATATGACAAGGTAACAGAGTGCATCACAGTCCATGAAGAGAGTTGCCAAGGGCCACCATAGCCCCATTGGAGACATATGACAAGGTAACAGAGTGCATCACAGTCCATGAAGAGAGTTGCCAAGGGCCACCATAGCCCCATTGGAGACATATGACAAGGTAAAAGAGTGCATCACAGTCCATGAAGAGAGTTGCCAAGGGCCACCATAGCCCCATTGGAGACATATGACAAGGTAACAGAGTGCATCACAGTCCATGAAGAGAGTTGCCAAGGGCCACCATAGCCCCATTGGAGACATATGACAAGGTAACAGAGTGCATCACAGTCCATGAAGAGAGTTGCCAAGGGCCACCATAGCCCCATTGGAGACATATGACAAGGTAAAAGAGTGCAACAGGCACAACAATAAACTTTGAAAAAGGCCAAATGGCAACAATAAAAAAAAACATCAACATGTGGACAGAGGATTCTTATCTGCGACCTTGGAGCATCTCCAGATCCTCCACTTACTGGTCATCCTCTTCATCGTCCTGTGCATGTCCAGCTCCAGATTCAGGCCTTGAAGTTAATCGCATGATTTCACGCAGAGTCAAGTCCTGAACCCGGAGCTGGGCCTGCATGGTGTCGTTCATCCCTCTCAGGACAGCTGCGTTCCTCAACACGGCCTGCTCTACTCGTGCTATACCTTCTAGCATGAGCCATGCTGAGTCACAGCCTAAAATAAAGAATAAATTAAATATTAAGGATAATTACACAACAGACGAAAAAATAAGCAAAGATACATTGTCATCATAAAGACAAATCATTCTTTACATCAATTAGTTTAAATTGATTCTTTACACATGAAATATGTTATTCAGACAGACCGAAATCATTAAAGGGACAGTTTACTCAAACATGTTGTCCCCTTTAATTGGTTTTAGATGATCCACTTATACAGCTTGAGTGTATAAAATCTTGTTAAAGGATTTACATTGTACTTACATTAGCAATTTAAATATTTTAATTATACTGTGGTAGGCACACCTATCCTTAAACATTTTGGCGTTGAGGACAAGCTGTGTAAACATAGCAACCTGAAGAAATTACATTCCCACTGGGTTAGACAAGAGATAATGTATCAACATTTGTACATAAATTGTTGGATCCAAGTAGTGGTGATTGGTATATGTAGTGATATCAAATTAAAGGGACACTGAACCTAAATATTTAATTGACTGATTCAGATAGAGCATGACATTACAAATATGAAAAAATTACACATATTCTTTAAATGTTAGAATTCTCTAGCTAGATTTTGAATGCAAGAATGTCGGTTTTTAGGGCAGGCCATATTTGTTTATCAACTTTGTTTGTCCCTGCTGGTTGATGGATACATTCATCCAACAATAAAGAAATGATGTCCACAATTATTTTCTATTTAAAATTAATTCTAGGCATTTCTTTGTTTCAATAAAGATAGCAAGAGAATGAAGAATAATTCATAAGAGTAGTAAATTATAAATTTGATTAACATTGCATGCTCTATTTGAATCACAATAGAAAATATTTACCTTCAGTGTACCTTTAAGTATCTTATAATGTTGATTTTGAATGATACTTACAGCTGTGCCTGGGAAGGACAATCCGACACCCAGGACAATGAAGGTTGAGACAGGGGGGAGGGATGGGATTGGGTTGGGGAGGGATGGGATTGGCTTGGGGAGGGATGAGCTGCTGCTCCGGGGTAGGCCGTACAGCTGGGGAGTGGTGAGTTGGGGTCTGGGCATCTGTACGGCCCATAATACGGGGAGAGCGGCGAAGGGGGGTGTAGGGGCGTTTTTTGGGAGGGACAGGAAATGACAAATGGGAAGGGCCGGCAGGGGTCTGGGCATGGGCAGGAGTCTGGGCCTGGGCAGGGGTCTGGGCCTGGGCAGGGGTCTGGGCCTGGGCAGTGGTCTGGGCATGGGCAGGGGTCTGGGCCTGGGCAGTGGTCTGGGCATGGGCAGGGGTCTGGGCATGGGCATGGGCAGGGGTCTGGGCATGGTCAGGGGACTGGGCAGGGGCGGAAACCAGATGACCAGAAGTGGCGGATCCATCTGAAAAAAATATATATATATATTAACATCTCATACATCATGAAATCAAATCAACGCATTTCAAATTGATTATGTTTTCAATATACTTCGAAGTGTGTTTGAATTTGTAAACAATTATGAAATGAGGATATGGTATGCATATAGGCACTCAGATGAATATCAATTACTTTCTGTACAATTATAACATTATTATTGTGTTTTGGCCTGGAATATGCATGTGACATAATGATGGCATGAATTATACATTTTTAAAAAAATATATATTTTCATGCTGCCTGATATAGAAAGGGGGCAGTAGTGTATTTGAACAGACAAATAATATTCCTTTTTAAAGTGCAAAAGCTGTAGACTTTGAATGTCTTCAATAAAATGATTTCAAATAAAGCAACATGTTGGAAACATGATAGATATATTTTACATACCATCAGACTCCAAGGCAGCCTCTTCCTCCTCAGTCACACATGTTAAATCAATCTCTGTAAAACATAACATGTTGTGTACACGTTAAGATCAGATATTATAACATATGTTACTGTTGTTCAAAGACACACATCAATGTTGCATTAAAGATATACACACCCAAAGTTATGATTTACATCATTTTGATGGAGCATACAAATTACATTAGATTTGTTATTCTCAATGATTCAGATTTTCGATGTATTGTTTGTATTAATTTAAAAATCATAAAAGCATAGTACATAGAACATTTAAGATTTCTCATGTGTGTATCACTTGATGACTGTTGTCAAAAATGAACATGGAAACAAACATATGCTATACATCTTCTGAATAACAAATGTGTAGACTAATAAAGTTGTAATTATTAATCTTTCAATATTCAAAGAAAATTAATATATAATCAGAAGAGAAAATTATATGTTTGTTTCAAATGTTATGCTTCATCAGAATCATGCTCATAATATTGATTACCAATACACCTTCAATGACATATAAATGAGTCAATGGACTTACCAGGAGACCGCAAAGGCGGCTCTGTGTCACTGCTGGATTCCTGTGGGCTCCCCACACCAACTCTCTCTATGAATGATATAGATATATATTAGTAAACACATTTGGGATATCACTAAATCACATCTGTATCGAATTTTAAGATTATAATCAACTTGAAAATGTGAAGAATAGAGCAGTCATTAAACCAAAAAATGCTTGATTGAATCAAGGGGATTCTGTTAAAAATGATGTATTGAACATATGTTTAATTTCTGACTATATTAGACATCAAACTCATCTCATACGATGCTATTGCATATCTAAATATACCCATTGATCAATGTTCTTAAAAGAATACACACAAACCACATTTTGAAGAACAGCTGTTGACAAATATAAACAAAGACATGTGGCACATCAAGCCATTTGTGCAATGTACAGTAATCTTGTTTAGGACACAACACATATTGATCACAATACAAAACCAAATTGATTAGTACAAATATGTAATCATGGTGCTGTTAGAGTATGCTGATATCTATAAAGTAACTCCAACAGTGAATATGTGAATTATATATCAATATTGTTTAATCCAAAGAATGTAAAGATGAATGAATCTATTGTTTATTAAAGGGACACTGACATGATTTATTTAAATCATTGATTTCACTGTTCAAACTGTTCAAAATGATTTAACATTGACTCCTATTATAATTTTAATATTGCTACATTTTAATCTTAAAGGCAGATAAGCAATATTGGATTCAATAAATATTGTTTGTTGAAGGTATCCACCAATCATCAATAAAAACCCAGGTTGGTCAACCAAAATTGAGCTGCAGATAAACGTACATTCTTGATTTTAAAATACATTTAGCAATAGAATATTTCACATATGATTATAGTATTATATTTAAATGTTTATTAATATTGCATACTCTATCTGAATGACAACATTAATAATTTTAGCTCAGTATCCCTTTAATATAAAATTATATTGATTTGACAATGTTGGTGTTAATGAATTCTCTACTCCATATGTTGATGTAATGAATGGGATTGAGCATGCAATTCAAATCTAATATGTTATTTAAGGATATCCGAAGAATTATTTAATTTTCATCTATTAAAGGGACATTACATATAAATATTGAACAATGTGGATTTAGTATGTAATGTTCTGTCCATGTTTCTAAGACAAATGTCAATTAAAATGAGACATACCATACTGTGACAAGCCCTGCCTTAAGGATCCAGCAGCAACATCCATATCTGTAATATATTAAATGAGGATTGCATATCATTAATACAAATCATGCCATGTTTAAAATCTTTACATTATTAGCAAATCAATTTAAAACTATTAATCCTTTGGTAGTCCCATGAGTTAATTGTTTCCTCAATTAAATTCATGATAAATATATCCTGTACTCTTATTTTCAATCAGTTGTGTTGTTTACTGTAGCTTTAATTATTTTTTGGTGTTATTTCATTCTCATCAATTGATGGGCATATGTTATAATTTATTTGGATTCTTCTTTTTTTATTATGTATAATATTGAAAATAAGAATACTGTATTCTTCACATATATAATAATTCACATTTCATTTTGACCAACATGTATAAAGCAATGCCACTTACAGCAAACCCATGTTAACGTGTATGCGCAATTCCATTTTCGCGATCATTGCGCAATGATTCCATGCGGAATTACGCATCCGTCATTTGACCAACATGTATAAAGCAATGCCACTTACAGCAAACCCATGTTAACGTGTATGCGAAATTCCACTTTCGCGATCATTGCGCAATGATTCAAAGCGGAATTACGCATCCGTCATTTGACCAACATGTGTAAAGCAATGCCACTTACAGCAAACCCATGTTAACGTGTATGCGCAATTCCATTTTCGCGATCATTGCGCAATGATTCCATGCGGAATTACGCATCCGTCATTTGACCAACATGTATAAAGCAATGCCACTTACAGCAAACCCATGTTAACGTGTATGCGAAATTCCATTTTCGCGATCATTGCGCAATGATTCAAAGCGGAATTACGCATCCGTCATTTGACCAACATGTGTAAAGCAATGCCACTTACAGCAAACCCATGTTAACGTGTATGCGCAATTCCATTTTCGCGATCATTGCGCAATGATTCCATGCGGAATTATGCATCCGTCATTTGACCAACATGTATAAAGCAATGCCACTTACAGCAAACCCATGTTAATGTGTATGCGAAATTCCATTTTCGCTCTGTGACGCATATTCTGTAGAGCGCAAGACACATCATTCCTATTTCATGTGTCACTAATCTAAAATCAGATATCTAAACATCATATGTAGTGTATGTTGTGAGATCTGTATAGGTTTAGTATCTGACTATATACACATTTTTTGATAAAAAATCAAATATTAAGATATTATATGAAGTTGGATAATTACCTGGTTCAGATTCTCCATCTCCTCTCAGGCCACTGGACGGAGAAGCAGCTGCCCTGGCCCCCTCGTCAGGACTTTCAGATCCCGCAGCTGGGAGGGAAGAAGAGGAGGCCGAGGATGGCGAGGATCTAAATCTTTTGGGGACCCGGAGATTGAGGAGCTCGCATAAAGTCACCTCATAAGGGAGTAGGTACAGTTTCCGCGGGGCCTCTCTTTTGCCACCTCTTTTACGGGCTTGTACCCAGTCCCTTATGAGGTTGACTTTTTTTGTTAACCGCAACCTCATATCTCCGAATCTCCTCATGATCTGATCCTGGGTCCTCTGGACGTCACACACCAATCTAACCGCATTGGTGATAGACTCCCAGAGTGCGCATCTGTCAACCTCCTCTTGTTCGTGTGTGTGGTAGACCGAGCGCTAGTATTTTACAGCCTTATGCTCACTGGCAAAAGTCCCCTAGTGGACTTGGGATGTGACTACAATTGTGTGATATAGTGAGCGCTGGGAAGCTTAAAAGGACTGTGAGGTATGGATATGTTAAAAATGGAATGTATTTATTACAGTTAATATACAATGAAAATACAATATAATACATACAAATTAAAAAGCTTCTAAAATTCTTCCTAAAATCTCTATGGATCCATGAGATATAAGTCTTAAGGATATAGTGTTACCTATATCTGTGGTGTTGGAACAAATATTACGTTAGCTCCGACAACAGTCTAAGACCATAGTATTATGGTCTATAAAGTGCAGTTTAAGCACAGATATTTACAAACAGCAGATGTGATGTAAATGGACAAAATTGGCGTAGTACAATGTCAATAATACAGATGTCAACAATACAGATGCAGTATAAAAGTATAAGTGATAGAAATACAATATAAATAAGAGTGTAGGAGAAATCCAATTGTGTAAAAATGGAAATAAAATTTGTTGAAAAAATGAAGAAATTTATGTTTCTCAAATAGTTTCTTAAAAAATGTCTCTTTGGAAAATCACAGTGTTCCAAAAAAATAAAAAAAAAATAAAAAATAAAATATATATATATATATATCAGAGTGTTCCACAAAAATTGCAAAAGTGTTCCACAAAAATTGTAAAAAATTAATCCACAAATAAATATCAAAGTGTTCAAAAAATATGGTGGGTAAGTGCGTTCAAAGAAATCCTAGATGATTAACTTCCAAAATAAACTCCAATAGCTGTGGTAGTCCTCCTCCTAATCTGTGGGTGAAATAAAGTGCAATAGTGTAATAACGTCTAGATGTGGTATAATAAAATCAGAAATTTGCTCACCAGTATGTCGACGCGTTTCGGCCCTCCTAGGCCTTTCTCAAGACAATACTGGTCTGTATGTCTCTGGGAGCTTTATACCCTAATACCATAGGTGATTGGTTCTATTTTGGCGCCAAAAGTCGGGGTCTGCCCTTTCCTGTTTAGCCCAGTGTTACATGGGAAATGTAGTTTTTTTTTTTGTTGTCTCTTATGTTTTAAAAGATATCTGTATTTGATTCACTTCATACGTGTTTATTATTTATATCGTATGTGTTATTGTTTGGGGGCATCTCTTATCTTACTAATGTAATGTATATCAGGCGGTGTATCTTATTTTTGATATCCCCACTTCCGGGGTGTTTAACTTACTATCCCTTCCGGTTCTTTTATCTGTAGCTTAACATCCGGTTTCGCTACTTCCGGTTTCGCTCTCGCTAATTCCGGTTTCCTTTTACCGGAAGTGTGTATTTATTCTTATCCGGTTGTACTATTGCCGGATGTTTATCTAATTTGGAACCTTAGTCTTGTCTGGACCCTTTCTATATGGCCTGCATGACTATATAATGGGTTAGGGGTCCATCGTTGTCCTGATTGTGTCTATATAAGCCAGTGTTTGATTCTTTAATGCATATATACAAAACAGCCTTAACGTATATGTGTAGATGCTGATTATTGTATGTGCTATGATCGGTGCGTATTTCACAAATACCTAGGGATTTAAAACTGTAAAATATCATAAAAAATCGTAAAATATGTAAAAAATCTCTTCAAGGGCATTTAGAGTTGTTAAAAGTTCTCTAAAAATTCTCTAAAAGTTATATATGTACATATCACAAATATAGAAATTTGTGTGAATAAGTCACATGCTGAAAATGCGGGGTTTACTTAGAATTTGTTCCGTGGATGTAAAAGAGTATATGAAATGAGGATTGGGTTTTGCATATAATAAAGAGGCTTTTTAGGAAGCGTGTGGGGGTCAGGTCTCACATTAGTTTAAAGAGGTTGTTAAACCTATTGGAGTTGGCATAAATGAATGTTGATAGTTAAAGTCGCTTGTCTGCAGTAATTTGGACGTCTTTATTTAAATTATTTGTACATGGAGGAGAGAATGGTTTTTGCTGGTGTACTTCAGGGAGAGAACCTCTCCGGTGTATATTGTATTTTGTATTCTAGGTGCTTAGGAAGGGAGTTTAGTTAGTTATATATTTTCCTCAGAGAAGAATGGAGAAGGAAAGGACTCCTATTTCTCAATTTCTTCAATCTATTGATGAATATCTGGGGACCTAATATGGCGGATTCTGTCTTCTGTTCTATCAATCTAGAGCGTGCAATCCAGCTAGTGTGAAAACACATGCTTTTATTGGTATGCTTTTGCTTGATAAGGATATTTAATGGTAAATTCATTTTATGCATCATCTATAAGGAGTAGCATTTGCTGTCTAGTCTTTTCGTAAAGACAGCAAGTGTGACAGATCCTCTTTGTGATTTAGTCCCTTGGGGAAAAGGCAATCCAATGTAAAGATCCATTTGGATTCATTGAATAGCAGTTTCTTCTCGTAGTTTCCTCCTCGCCAGTTTTTCTCTATCTTTTGTATCCCGAAGAATTTTAAGTCTTTTATATTACCTTTATGGGTTATGGAGAAGTGTCTATACAGTGGCGTGTCTTTATCCAGTTTTTCAATGCATAATATATGCTCCCTTATTCTGTCTTTTAGTGTTCTTGAAGTTTGTCCTACATATTGTAGGCCGCATGGGCAGAATATTATGTAGATGACTCCCTTATCTTGACACCTGATGAGGTCTTGTATCTTGTGTTCATCCCTCTTGTTATGTCCAAAGAATTTGTTCGTTTTGACTCCACTCCTACAGGCCTTGCAGTTCGGGCACGGGAAGAAGCCTTTGATTGCTTTTCCCTGGTAGTTTGTGATAGCCTTTCTTCTGTTCTTCAGGACAGTCGGGGCCAGTATGCCTTTTAGGTTATCGGTTTTTCTATATATAAATCTCGGTTGAGGTGTCAGTTTTTCGCCGATCACATCATCTTCTTTTAGGATGACCCAGTGTTTCCTGATGATTCTTTCGAGTATATGTCTGTTAGAACTATATTCTGTTATCATCGGTACATTTATGCTACTGTCTTCTTCTCCTATTGTCGTTTTTGTCTTGTACTTCAGCAGACTGTTTCTGTCGGTTTTGCCAACTTCCTCTATCTTTTCCACCAGATTTTCCTCCTTGTACCCCCTTTCTAGGAATCTTCCTTTTAGTATATCTGCTTGTTCAACCCATTTGCTGTGATTGGAACAGTTTTTTCTTACCCTTAGAAGTTGTCCTTTTGGAATGTTAGCCTTCCAGGTGGGGTGGTGGCAACTCATACTGTGAATGTAGTTGTTACAGTCTACTTTTTTGAAATAAGTAGATGTTTCAATCTTGCCGTTTTTCACCTCTATTGTAAGATCAAGGAAGTTTATTTTGTTATAACTATATTCAAACGTGAACTTGAGATTTCTCTGATTTTTATTCATCACGTCAATGGTATATATTAGATCTTCGATTGACCCCTTCCAGACGATAAGAATATCATCTATATATCTTGAGTATAGAACCAGGTCCGCGCCTGCTGGGCATGAGTCCCAGAATATTTGTTCCCAATGGCCCATATATAAATTAGCGTAGCTAGGCGGGAACCTGGTCCCCATTGCTGTTCCGCAAATTTGTCTAAAGAATGTGTTGTTGTTATAAAAATAGTTGTGACTCAGGATGTATTTTATGCTTTCTAGTATGAAGATACGTTGTCCATCAAGTACTTCAGGATCTTTTAGTAGAAAAGAATTCACTGCTTCTAAGCCTGCCTCATGTGGGATGCACGTGTAGAGCGATGTAACGTCGCATGTTGCTAGTATGTAGTTTTCATCCCATACTAGCTTATCAAGTGTGGATAGTACTTGAGTCGAATCCCTCAGGTACGATGGGAGCCTTGTGACATATTTTTGTAGGTTCCTATCAACGTACTCCGAGAGGTTGCTAGACAGGGACCCTATGCCCGAGATGATAGGTCTTCCTGGCGGGTTTTTTAGGGACTTGTGAATCTTGGGTAATTGATAAAAGACCGGAGTGATCGGATGTGATACTTTGATGTAGTTAAATTCTTTTTCATTCAGTATCCCCTGTGTTTTGGCTTCTGTTAGTAGAGCTTCCAATTCTGTTTTGTATCTATCCACAGGGTTATTTCGGAGTTTTTCATAAGTCTTCTCATCATCTAGAATTCTCTTACATTCTTCCTCATACCTTTCTTTATCCATTACGACAATTCTGCCGCCTTTGTCTGCCGGCTTAATTATCAGTTCGTGGTTTCTTTCGAGTTTTCTTATAGTTCCCATTTGTGATCTTGTTAGGTTATGTTTTATCTGTTTTGTCTTTCTTGAGTTGAGGTTTTTGATGTCTCGGCATACATTTGCCTCAAAGGTTTCTATTGCTGTGCCTTTGCTGCTTACCGGATAGTAAGTTGATCTGGGTTTGAGGTCTGTATGTATGTAGTAATCCTCTGATGATTGCCTTTGCTGGATAATGTTTCTTTCAAGTGGTGTTCTTGAAAAATGTCTCTTTAATGTTAGCTTTCTTACAAATTCCTTTATCCCTATAAAGGTTTGGAATTTGTCCATTCCTTTTGCTGGAGCAAAATTAAGACCATATGATAGTACTGATACTTCTTCCTCTGACAATGGTTTGGAACTGAGATTATATATTCCCTTATTCTTTGGGATAGTCGGTTCTTTGCTGGTACTACTGTGGCATGATGTAGTCTTTTGTCTTTCTTTTCTTTCTTTAGCCTTTCTTAATTTCGCACCTCCTCTATTGCCTCGATGGGTCTTCTTTTTTGGTTTGGGCTTTTTGACTCTTCTAGCTCTATGTTCTTCCTCTTCATTGTTATTCTCTCTTTCTCTTTTTCTCGGGGGGGTTGGGGACTTCCCCCTAAAAAAACTTGGTCAGCAGTAGACATGTTTGGGTTTGTGATGTTGCCTGGATTCTGGTTACCCTTATGAGGTTGGGATGTATGGGTGCCTTGTCTTTGTTCTCCCTTAGAGTCATTCCTTTGTCTTATGTCGCTATGATTTGTATGATACATGGGGGGGTCTTCTCTCCAGCTTTGTCTCCGATATGTGTTCCTATGATTCATAGGCGTATATTGATCATAGTTGGATCTATGATCGACATAGTTGTTTCTTCTACCATAATCATGGTTGTACTGTGTATGGTCGTTGAATGAAATTCTTCTTTCAAAGCCGTTCCTTATTGGGGAGGCCCCTCCATCTCTTTTTGGTTGTTGTATCTATAGTTTGTGTTATACCTTCTCATATTATAATTTGACTGGTAGGTCCTTCTTTCCTGGTTGGGGTATCTGTTAAATCTTTCCCCTTCCGATCTTGGTTCCCGTTCATATCCTTTCAAGTCATAGTTGTCTCTGCGGGTATAATACCTTCTCTCATTTTGGTTATGCCAGTATCTTGTTTCGAATGGTATCTCCTCCCTTCTTGGGCCTCGATATCCCCATGTCCTCCTTTTTGGGAAGTGTTCTTCTCTGTCCCCTCTATGTAAGTTGTTAGGTCCATCATAAGGGTATCCGTTTCCTCTTGAGTTTTTCTTAGTCTCTGACCAATTATCTCTATTTTTTATATTATAGTAGCTTTGTTCCTGATCAGTGCCTTGATCTATCATGTTTTTATTATCTTTGTTTTGTGTTTCCTCCATCTCTATGAGGTTTGACTCATTTTGTTTTTTCATGTTGAGTTCTCTATTTAGTTTCTTGGTTTTCTTAGTAATTATATCGTCCCTAATTTTCGTGATTCTTTTTACCAGACTTTCTTTCTTTTCTATAAGTTCTTTTGATTCTGAGTCTGTTAGGTCTATGTTGTTTAACATGACTTCATCATCTTTAATTTCGTTGTCTAATTTCTTGATTAGGGACGTTCTATATTCTATGATTAATCTAATTAGTTGTTTCGATGCGTCTAGAAGAATCTCAGCCCATTTATTTGCAAATTGTGGATCTACTAGCTGGAATGCACAGTCTTTCTTAATACATAAGCCTTTGGGAATTATCTCTAGTTCCAGACATTTATTCAAATAGGATATTTCAGCTTTATATCTGACTTCTGATGTGAGAAGTTTTTCTAGATTTTTAAAAATAGAGGTGATGTCTAGTCTTTCTGGATCTGTCTGAGTGTCAGATAATGTTGTTGAGATATTAAATGTAATATCTCTTCTTAGTGTCACTAGTGCATCCATATTATCTCCTCTAAAGTTAAGACAAGGTTAGAGAAAGACTCTTTAGAAGTTATATGAATGTGATAGAGGAATTGGGTTGTTAATTGATGTGTTATATAACCTTTGGTGAAAGCCCTCTTAGGTAGCTTAATATAATCGTGAAAATTGTTACTGATGCTCAGGATACAAACTAGGTGTATAGGGAATCTTAAAACGTGTGTGTGGTAGACCGAGCGCTAGTATTTTACAGCCTTATGCTCACTGGCAAAAGTCCCCTAGTGGACTTGGGATGTGACTACAATTGTGTGATATAGTGAGTGCTGGGAAGCTTAAAAGGACTGTGAGGTATGGATATGTTAAAAATTGAATGTATTTATTACAGTTAATATACAATGAAAATACAATATAATACATACAAATTAAAAAGCTTCTAAAATTCTTCCTAAAATCTCTATGGATCCATGAGATATAAGTCTTAAGGACATAGTGTTACCTATATCTGTGGTGTTGGAACAAATATTACGTTAGCTCCGACAACAGTCTAAGACCATAGTATTATGGTCTATAAAGTGCAGTTTAAGCACAGATATTTACAAACAGCAGATGTGATGTAAATGGACAAAATTGGCATAGTACAATGTCAATAATACAGATGTCAACAATACAGATGCAGTATGAAAGTATAAGTGATAGAAATACAATATAAATAAAAGTGTAGGAGAAATCCAATTGTGTAAAAATGGAAATAAAATTTGTTGAAAAAATGAAGAAATTTATGTCTCTCAAATAGTTTCTTAAAAAATGTCTCTTTGGAAAATCACAGTGTTCCAAAAAAAAATAAAAAAAAAAAAAAAAAAAAAAAATATATATATATCAGAGTGTTCCACAAAAATTGCAAAAGTGTTCCACAAAAATTGTAAAAAATTAATCCACAAATAAATATCAAAGTGTTCAAAAAATATGGTGGGTAAGTGCGTTCAAAGAAATCCTAGATGATTAACTTCCAAAATAAACTCCAATAGCTGTGGTAGTCCTCCTCCTAATCTGTGGGTGAAATAAAGTGCAATAGTGTAATAACGTCTAGATGTGGTATAATAAAATCAGAAATTTTCTCACCAGTATGTCGAAGCGTTTCGGCCCTCCTAGGCCTTTCTCAAGACAATACTGGTCTGTATGTCTCTGGGAGCTTTATACCCTAATACCATAGGTGATTGGTTCTATTTTGGCGCCAAAAGTCGGGGTCTGCCCTTTCCTGTTTAGCCCAGTGTTACATGGGAAATGTAGTTTTTTTTTTTTTTTTTTTTTTTGTTTTTTTGTTGTCTCTTATGTTTTAAAAGATATCTGTATTTGATTCACTTCATACGTGTTTATTATTTATATCGTATGTGTTATTGTTTGGGGGCATCTCTTATCTTACTAATGTAATGTATATCAGGCGGTGTATCTTATTTTTGATATCCCCACTTCCGGGGTGTTTAACTTACTATCCCTTCCGGTTCTTTTATCTGTAGCTTAACATCCGGTTTCGCTACTTCCGGTTTCGCTCTCGCTAATTCCGGTTTCCTTTTACCAGAAGTGTGTATTTATTCTTATCCAGTTGTACTATTGCCGGATGTTTATCTAATTTGGAACCTTAGTCTTGTCTGGACCCTTTCTATATGGCCTGCATGACTATATAATGGGTTAGGGGTCCATCGTTGTCCTGATTGTGTCTATATAAGCCAGTGTTTGATTCTTTAATGCATATATACAAAACAGCCTTAACGTATATGTGTAGATGCTGATTATTGTATGTGCTATGATCGGTGCGTATTTCACAAATACCTAGGGATTTAAAACTGTAAAATATCATAAAAAATCGTAAAATATGTAAAAAATCTCTTCAAGGGCATTTAGAGTTGTTAAAAGTTCTCTAAAAATTCTCTAAAAGTTATATATGTACATATCACAAATATAGAAATTTGTGTGAATAAGTCACATGCTGAAAATGCGGGGTTTACTTAGAATTTGTTCCGTGGATGTAAAAGAGTATATGAAATGAGGATTGGGTTTTGCATATAATAAAGAGGCTTTTTAGGAAGCGTGTGGGGGTCAGGTCTCACATTAGTTTAAAGAGGTTGTTAAACCTATTGGAGTTGGCATAAATGAATGTTGATAGTTAAAGTCGCTTGTCTGCAGTAATTTGGACGTCTTTATTTAAATTATTTGTACATGGAGGAGAGAATGGTTTTTGCTGGTGTACTTCAGGGAGAGAACCTCTCCGGTGTATATTGTATTTTGTATTCTAGGTGCTTAGGAAGGGAGTTTAGTTAGTTATATATTTTCCTCAGAGAAGAATGGAGAAGGAAAGGACTCCTATTTCTCAATTTCTTCAATCTATTGATGAATATCTGGGGACCTAATATGGCGGATTCTGTCTTCTGTTCTATCAATCTAGAGCGTGCAATCCAGCTAGTGTGAAAACACATGCTTTTATTGGTATGCTTTTGCTTGATAAGGATATTTAATGGTAAATTCATTTTATGCATCATCTATAAGGAGTAGCATTTGCTGTCTAGTCTTTTCGTAAAGACAGCAAGTGTGACAGATCCTCTTTGTGATTTAGTCCCTTGGGGAAAAGGCAATCCAATGTAAAGATCCATTTGGATTCATTGAATAGCAGTTTCTTCTCGTAGTTTCCTCCTCGCCAGTTTTTCTCTATCTTTTGTATCCCGAAGAATTTAAAGTCTTTTATATTACCTTTATGGGTTATGGAGAAGTGTCTATACAGTGGCGTGTCTTTATCCAGTTTTTCAATGCATAATATATGCTCCCTTATTCTGTCTTTTAGTGTTCTTGAAGTTTGTCCTACATATTGTAGGCCGCATGGGCAGAATATTATGTAGATGACTCCCTTATCTTGACACCTGATGAGGTCTTGTATCTTGTGTTCATCCCTCTTGTTATGTCCAAAGAATTTGTTCGTTTTGACTCCACTCCTACAGGCCTTGCAGTTCGGGCACGGGAAGAAGCCTTTGATTGCTTTTCCCTGGTAGTTTGTGATAGCCTTTCTTCTGTTCTTCAGGACAGTCGGGGCCAGTATGCCTTTTAGGTTATCGGTTTTTCTATATATAAATCTCGGTTGAGGTGTCAGTTTTTCGCCGATTTCCTGATGATTCTTTCGAGTATATGTCTGTTAGAACTATATTCTGTTATCATCGGTACATTTATGCTACTGTCTTCTTCTCCTATTGTCGTTTTTGTCTTGTACTTCAGCAGACTGTTTCTGTCGGTTTTGCCAACTTCCTCTATCTTTTCCACCAGATTTTCCTCCTTGTACCCCCTTTCTAGGAATCTTCCTTTTAGTATATCTGCTTGTTCAACCCATTTGCTGTGATTGGAACAGTTTTTTCTTACCCTTAGAAGTTGTCCTTTTGGAATGTTAGCCTTCCAGGTGGGGTGGTGGCAACTCATACTGTGAATGTAGTTGTTACAGTCTACTTTTTTGAAATAAGTAGATGTTTCAATCTTGCCGTTTTTCACCTCTATTGTAAGATCAAGGAAGTTTATTTTGTTATAACTATATTCAAACGTGAACTTGAGATTTCTCTGATTTTTATTCATCACGTCAATGGTATATATTAGATCTTCGATTGACCCCTTCCAGACGATAAGAATATCGTCTATATATCTTGAGTATAGAACCAGGTCCGCGCCTGCTGGGCATGAGTCCCAGAATATTTGTTCCCAATGGCCCATATATAAATTAGCGTAGCCCGAACTGCAAGGCCTGTAGGAGTGGAGTCAAAACGAACAAATTCTTTGGACATAACAAGAGGGATGAACACAAGATACAAGACCTCATCAGGTGTCAAGATAAGGGAGTCATCTACATAATATTCTGCCCATGCGGCCTACAATATGTAGGACAAACTTCAAGAACACTAAAAGACAGAATAAGGGAGCATATATTATGCATTGAAAAACTGGATAAAGACACGCCACTGTATAGACACTTCTCCATAACCCATAAAGGTAATATAAAAGACTTTAAATTCTTCGGGATACAAAAGATAGAGAAAAACTGGCGAGGAGGAAACTACGAGAAGAAACTGCTATTCAATGAATCCAAATGGATCTTTACATTGGATTGCCTTTTCCCCAAGGGACTAAATCACAAAGAGGATCTGTCACACTTGCTGTCTTTACGAAAAGACTAGACAGCAAATGCTACTCCTTATAGATGATGCATAAAATGAATTTACCATTAAATATCCTTATCAAGCAAAAGCATACCAATAAAAGCATGTGTTTTCACACTAGCTGGATTGCACGCTCTAGATTGATAGAACAGAAGACAGAATCCGCCATATTAGGTCCCCAGATATTCATCAATAGATTGAAGAAATTGAGAAATAGGAGTCCTTTCCTTCTCCATTCTTCTCTGAGGAAAATATATAACTAACTAAACTCCCTTCCTAAGCACCTAGAATACAAAATACAATATACACCGGAGAGGTTCTCTCCCTGAAGTACACCAGCAAAAACCATTCTCTCCTCCATGTACAAATAATTTAAATAAAGACGTCCAAATTACTGCAGACAAGCGACTTTAACTATCAACATTCATTTATGCCAACTCCAATAGGTTTAACAACCTCTTTAAACTAATGTGAGACCTGACCCCCACACGCTTCCTAAAAAGCCTCTTTATTATATGCAAAACCCAATCCTCATTTCATATACTCTTTTACATCCACGGAACAAATTCTAAGTAAACCCCGCATTTTCAGCATGTGACTTATTCACACAAATTTCTATATTTGTGATATGTACATATATAACTTTTAGAGAATTTTTAGAGAACTTTTAACAACTCTAAATGCCCTTGAAGAGATTTTTTACATATTTTACGATTTTTTATGATATTTTACAGTTTTAAATCCCTAGGTATTTGTGAAATACGCACCGATCATAGCACATACAATAATCAGCATCTACACATATACGTTAAGGCTGTTTTGTATATATGCATTAAAGAATCAAACACTGGCTTATATAGACACAATCAGGACAACGATGGACCCCTAACCCATTATATAGTCATGCAGGCCATATAGAAAGGGTCCAGACAAGACTAAGGTTCCAAATTAGATAAACATCCGGCAATAGTACAACCGGATAAGAATAAATACACACTTCTGGTAAAAGGAAACCGGAATTAGCGAGAGCGAAACCGGAAGTAGCGAAACCGGATGTTAAGCTACAGATAAAAGAACCGGAAGGGATAGTAAGTTAAACACCCCGGAAGTGGGGATATCAAAAATAAGATACACCGCCTGATATACATTACATTAGTAAGATAAGAGATGCCCCCAAACAATAACACATACGATATAAATAATAAACACGTATGAAGTGAATCAAATACAGATATCTTTTAAAACATAAGAGACAACAAAAAAAAAAAACTACATTTCCCATGTAACACTGGGCTAAACAGGAAAGGGCAGACCCCGACTTTTGGCGCCAAAATAGAACCAATCACCTATGGTATTAGGGTATAAAGCTCCCAGAGACATACAGACCAGTATTGTCTTGAGAAAGGCCTAGGAGGGCCGAAACGCGTCGACATACTGGTGAGCAAATTTCTGATTTTATTATACCACATCTAGACGTTATTACACTATTGCACTTTATTTCACCCACAGATTAGGAGGAGGACTACCACAGCTATTGGAGTTTATTTTGGAAGTTAATCATCTAGGATTTCTTTGAACGCACTTACCCACCATATTTTTTGAACACTTTGATATTTATTTGTGGATTAATTTTTTACAATTTTTGTGGAACACTTTTGCAATTTTTGTGGAACACTCTGATATATATATATTTTTATTTATTTATTTTTTTTTTATTTTTTTTTTGGAACACTGTGATTTTCCAAAGAGACATTTTTTAAGAAACTATTTGAGAGACATAAATTTCTTCATTTTTTCAACAAATTTTATTTCCATTTTTACACAATTGGATTTCTCCTACACTTTTATTTATATTGTATTTCTATCACTTATACTTTTATACTGCATCTGTATTGTTGACATCTGTATTATTGACATTGTACTACGCCAATTTTGTCCATTTACATCACATCTGCTGTTTGTAAATATCTGTGCTTAAACTGCACTTTATAGACCATAATACTATGGTCTTAGACTGTTGTCGGAGCTAACGTAATATTTGTTCCAACACCACAGATATAGGTAACACTATATCCTTAAGACTTATATCTCATGGATCCATAGAGATTTTAGGAAGAATTTTAGAAGCTTTTTAATTTGTATGTATTATATTGTATTTTCATTGTATATTAACTGTAATAAATACATTCCATTTTTAACATATCCATACCTCACAGTCCTTTTAAGCTTCCCAGCGCTCACTATATCACACAATTGTAGTCACAAACCTCCTCTTGTTCCCAAACAGCTGGGGATAAAAGTCTGCAGCGCTCTCCTCCTTGGTGAACCTGGGAGCTGACATGCCTGCTGGGTTGTAGATTTTTTTTAAAAAAAATATCAGATATACTGCCTGCAGGCATTAGAGAACTGACAAAGATGGCAACGTGTAATGGACTTTTATATGGTGAAGTAAACATGAGATGCACCATGGGACAAGTTATCTGTACATCTGATTGGATAAAAGTTTGAAATATTGTTAGAATGTCTGTGAGACCATCCTGACTCAAGTTGTGTTTGTGTAATGAACTCTGATTGGCCGTTCCTTAATGTTTCATATCTTATTAACTTCCTTACACATACCTCATGGTGGTGCTGTTACTTCATTTTTCATGTAGACTTATTAGTAACTCATGGGCCTGTCATGCGGATATGTGTGACGCAGATTTAATATCCGTGATCCGTTAAATATTAATGATTAAATTCTCTTTAAAATCTAATACTGTCACATTATTAAATGTTGTAGACATTTCTCGGTTTAATAACGGTCTGTTTCTTTAATACAAATACACATTTAATATTGTATGTCTTTATTGTTCATAAAATCCATTTATTGACTTATTGTGAAGTATTGATATTGCTCTATTAAATGTATTTCATAATGCACATTGATTGTGTGCTATTGTGTGACATTAGACTAATGTTTAAAGATGCTAATCTGGTGTTTCAAGATGCGTTTCCCACGCAATATTTCTGAATGTTCAAATTCAGGTTATAAGGTCAGTAACTTGGATAATCTGTTTATAAATGTTAAACTACAGGTTTGTTTGTTATTAGCAAATAAACCTCGAGCTTGTATTTGTCTGAAGTGCTCATATATGTTATTGTGCAATGTCGTCTTTATTTTTAAATAGACATTACAAACAAACAATTGTATCAAATGATCTGTAGAGATAGAAGATTGTTTAGACTTTAAAATGTAAATCAATTTATCTTAGTATTTAGATATCCTCAACAGAAGAAATTTAAATGCACATGTTTGAGCCAATCACATAAGGCATCTCTGTGCATCCACCAATCTTCATCTACTGAGCCTATCTCGATATGCTTTTCAAGCAAAGTATGTCAAGATAGGAAGTAAATACACTCTTTAAATCTCTTAAAGGGACACTGTCCAAACAAATTTAGCGTTGGTGATTCAGATTGAGCATGAAATGTTAATCAACTTTATAATTTAATCCGATTCTCAAATGTTAACAATTATCTTGTTATCTTTCTTTGCAAATCAATAATGATATTTTAGATTACGGACAATTGTTGCAAAAAACCTGGGTTGTCCTTGATGATTGTTGGATAAATTAATCCACCACAAAAAACCAAGTTCAGTCCAGAGTACTGAAGCAAATAAATTATCTATTTAATGCCTTATTTTTAAAGTAATGATAGCAACATCACAAGGAGCATTCATAATATGAGACAATTTTTAAAGTTGCTTAAAATAGAATACTCATTCAGAATGTATAAATCATTAATTTTTTAACTGTCTCCCTTTAAGTATATTTTTAGTTCATGTCCCTTTAAATAAACATTTCACAATAATGCTTGAAATATCAGAAACCTAGGCACCTTCCTTTTGATAAATTAGTATAACATATGAGTAAATAAAATTAAGATTAACTTCTGGATTGTTTTACACACTGACTGAAATATATATTGTAAAGGAGGTATTTCGGAGTCTTCAGCTTAGAGGGACATTAAGCTATATGTTATGTATGCATTTTGGATAAGATTATAATATTTGAACAACTTAATATGTTTTGGTATTCAATCATTAGATTGTAATTATATATATTTTTGGATTAAATACATATCTACATAGGCTATTTTGATGCTGATTGTTGGTTGCACATAGATACCTTATGTAATTGACTAAGATATGTGCATTGATGTTTTTTTTCCAAAGTATATTTAAAGACTGAATGTAATTCTATAGTACTTTCTAAATATGTTTAAATTCTTTTATGAATTATTTAAAAATCAATACACAATCTACTTTGTGAATGTCCCTTTAAGGACAAAAACATTTGTAATGTTGATTTAACATTGTCAAAATAAACTAAAGGGGAATGAAAATTATATATAGATATGTGATGTCTAACCCAAGAGGTAAGATTTTAAAAACTACATAATATTAATAACTATAGTTAAATGACTCCACTAGAAAATAAAATCGATTAACCTGGCATCCAATAACTAGCTTGTGAAAAATATCAAGTTAAATGACCTACCATTTATAAATGGAAAAATTAAAATAATTTAGCAAATAATGTGTTGAGATACCTAAGGAAGATACAAGATCTTATAAAATTAATTTTACATTCAACAACACTGTCACTTTAATGTAATTGAACCACTTCCCCTTCTTAAAAGTGAAAACAAATAATTTATGAGAAATTTACTACATATCCGAAATTATTTTAACATCTAAGAATTTCAAAAGAAAAGCATCGATGGATCTCACTCCCCAATGAATGTTACAAAAGATACTTTAATGTAATATTCTCGGAATCAGTGGATTTTCTACAATTAATGCATTATTTGATCTTATGCATGTGCTTGTCAAATAGACAACTACCAGTCATGGGAGTCAAATTGTTTTTTATTGACAGATTATATGGATATTTATTATAATCTGTTCCAAAGAGTGTATTTAATACTAAAATGTTTATTATTACCATTTAAAAAATTAATAGTTTCTGAACCAAAAACAAAAAAATATTCCTGGAAGTCATCAGATGCCAATCTGAAATTAAAAAACAAAATTTTAACAAAGTTAATACACACGTAGTCAAAGATTCATAAAATACATTTACAATCATCTTGTGTCTATGCTCTAACTTTGTTCAACATTTTTTAAAGATATTTATTAATAAAATAAAATTAAAAAAAAACACATTATATTGTGTAATAAAAAATTAAAATATCTGATTTTCTAATTATACATAATAATGTATATCACATTTCAATAATATATATGTTGAACATAAATGTCATATTTCATGTCCATTCAAATACCTCTATATCAACTATAATATGTATTCCTTTTTCTGATTGTGATCCCTAAATATCTAATGATGAAATATGTATGACTAATGTATGTAAGCTACCAATAATCAACATTCTTCCTGTGATTCTTAACTAGCATGCATTGGTACACCAACCTGGATAATGCATGGTCTTTGAAAGTCAATTCAGGGGTAAACAGTTGATCTTCAATAGGTGTCTTATTCATCATTTCAAAAATAGAGGACTGTGAAATCCCATCTAAAAATTAGAAAATCATCTAAGTGTCTGATTGTGATCCCTAAATATCTAATTAAGAACTAAATATGACTAATGTATGTAAGCTACTAATATTCAACATTCTTCCTGTGATTCTTAACTAGCATGCATTGGTACACCAACCTGGATAATGCATGGTCTTTGAAAGTCAATTCAGGGGTAAACAGTTGATCTTCAATAGGTGTCTTATTCATCATTTCAAAAATAGAGGACTGTGAAATCCCATCTAAAAATTTGAAAATCATCTAAGTGTCTGATTGTGATCCCTAAATATCTAATTAAGAACTAAATATGACTAATGTATGTAAGCTACTAATATTCAACATTCTTCCTGTGATTCTTAACTAGCATGCATTGGTACACCAACCTGGATAATGCATGGTCTTTGAAAGTCAATTCAGGGGTAAACAGTTGATCTTCAATAGGTGTCTTATTCATCATTTCAAAAATAGAGGACTGTGAAATCCCATCTAAAAATTAGAAAATCATCTAAGTGTCTACAATAGGATGCCTCAACAGCCTTATTCTATCAAATAGTTGGCACTTACCATGTGAACATGTCTTTGTATGGTTTTCAAGGTCAGCAGATTTGAAAGATAATGCCAGACATGATCCCATTGGTATACTTCAATTTCAATCTTGGCTTTTTCCACTGTCAGTCTGGGCAATCTTCACTGTCAGGCTTCTAATTCTTCCCTTTCAGTCTTTAGATTAAGTCAGCTCCCTAATGGCATAAAAAGTTTATTCAAAATTACTACAAGTGTGTGAATCATTTCTGTAGCCCTCTCCCACCCCCCATTTCATAAGAAATTTCTGTCACTAGCTTACTGTGTAGCATCTTGTGTTATGTTCTATCAAGTGTGAAGATGAGTCATATTGAGCAGAACAAACCTCTAATGTGTGACATTGAACCATAGTCATGCTAGAGGATCCCTTTCTGAGTATTTACATTTTAAGTAATGTGTAAACTAAATCCTAGTTTATAAAATGTATGCCATATGATGTATTTGTGTACAATTCATGCCAGCAACAGTCCAGACATTTATACTTACCAGCTGATGTCCTCTTTAAAAACCAGGTGGCAAAGACTCGCTACAGGACCCAATGGCCAGAGCATCACCTATATTAATAAATGAAACACATTTTTAGCATTTGATGAACAATCCTAACATGTTTGCACAATTCTCTACTTGTCATTTCCCTAGAGTTCACATCTATTGATAATACTCCAGTCTAAGTTCTATTCTTTACCGTCTAAAGTTGCGGTTGATGATGTCTGCTCTGACATTGAGCCCCTCGTCCCGGAATGGCCCCTCTAGAACAGGATCATCCTCCTCATCTCTGAGGAGGTTTCTGTCCGGCCGGACGGCCTGCAGCATCCCAGCCCGCTGTGCAATATTATGCAGGACGCTACAGGCTACAACGATCTTAGCCACCTTCTTTGGGTTGTACTGGAGGGCTCCTCCCGACCTGTCCAGGCACCTGAACCTCATCTTCAGGAGCCCGAACATCCGTTCAACCACCGCCCTGGTTCTCTTATGAGCCCTATTGTAGCGCTCCTCAGACACATCAGTCGGGCTACGCAAGGGGGTAATGAGCCAAGGCCGGCTCATGTACCCAGAATCACCTATAAATTATGAACAGAACATAATTCTAACAGAATCCTCAAAATAGTATTTGTAGTACAATAAAAAGTTTTGTACACGATAATCCAGTAACAAATGTTTATTTTAAATTTAAAAAATCTAGTTCAATATTATTCTCTATCTTCCCATTTCATCTAAGACATGCTACATATGCGTATTTCTCCATATTCAAACCTTGTGTAAAATGCAAACTACATGGTTACATTGCATTCTCTATCTGAGCATTTAAGTTAAGACATGCTACATATCTGCATTGAACTAAAAGACATTAGCGGAAAGAGACAATGACATGGTTAAATTGCATTAGCTAATATCTTCCCATTTCATCTAAGACATGCTACATATGCGTATTTCTCCTAAATCAAGCCTTGTGTAAAATGCTAACTACATGGTTACATTGCATTCTCTATCTGAGCATTTAAGGTAAGACATGCTACATATCTGCATTGAACTAAAAGACATTAGCGGAAAGAGACAATGACATGGTTAAATTGCATTAGCTAATATCTTCCCATTTCATCTAAGACATGCTACATATGCGTATTTCTCCTAAATCAAGCCTTGTGTAAAATGCTAACTACATGGTTACATTGCATTCTCTATCTGAGCATTTAAGGTAAGACATGCTACATATCTGCATTGAACTAAAAGACATTAGCGGAAAGAGACAATGACATGGTTAAATTGCATTAGCTAATATCTTCCCATTTCATCTAAGACATGCTACATATGCGTATTTCTCCTAAATCAAGCCATGTGTAAAATGCTAACTACATGGTTACATTGCATTCTCTATCTGAGCATTTAAGGTAAGACATGCTACATATCTGCATTGAACTAAAAGACATTAGCGGAAAGAGACAATGACATGGTTAAATTGCATTAGCTAATATCTTCCCATTTCATCTAAGACATGCTACATATGCGTATTTCTCCTAAATCAAGCCTTGTGTAAAATGCTAACTACATGGTTACATTGCATTCTCTATCTGAGCATTTAAGGTAAGACATGCTACATATCTGCATTGAACTAAAAGACATTAGCGGAAAGAGACAATGACATGGTTAAATTGCATTAGCTAATATCTTCCCATTTCATCTAAGACATGCTACATATGCGTATTTCTCCTAAATCAAGCCTTGTGTAAAATGCTAACTACATGGTTACATTGCATTCTCTATCTGAGCATTTAAGTTAAGACATGCTACATATCTGCATTGAACTAAAAGACATTAGCGGAAAGAGACAATGACATGGTTAAATTGCATTAGCTAATATCTTCCCATTTCATCTAAGACATGCTACATATGCGTATTTCTCCTAAATCAAGCCTTGTGTAAAATGCTAACTACATGGTTACATTGCATTCTCTATCTGAGCATTTAAGGTAAGACATGCTACATATCTGCATTGAACTAAAAGACATTAGCGGAAAGAGACAATGACATGGTTAAATTGCATTAGCTAATATCTTCCCATTTCATCTAAGACATGCTACATATGCGTATTTCTCCTAAATCAAGCCTTGTGTAAAATGCTAACTACATGGTTACATTGCATTCTCTATCTGAGCATTTAAGGTAAGACATGCTACATATCTGCATTGAACTAAAAGTAGACATTAGCGGGGGGAAAATATATGGTTAAATTGCATCCCATAGCTGAACATTACGCTAACATTTTATAACTACAGTGGCAATTGTCAAACTAATTAACCATGTTGTGCACAAATACTCACCAACGAGATAACCAGGGGGCATTTGTCTTTCCTCAAACGGTCTCCACAGGGACGACAGAGAGAGGATGCGGGCATCATGACTAGCCCCTCCAAAATTCGCACACACATGCATAATCCTCATCTGTGCGTCACAAACATACTGCACGTTGAGGCTATGAAAATGTTTGCGAGTCATCAATTGGAGCACGCAGCGCAATGTGGGTACAATCAATGGCTCCCAAGACATTGGGCAATTGAGCAATATCAAAGAATTCCCGCTTCAGGCGCCTCCAATCACCATCATTCTGTGGGAATCCTATTTATTGCTTACTGATACGTACCATGGCGTCCAGAAAGTTATCAAACACCACAGAGAATGTACCTTGAGCCAGGCCATGCATGTACAGTTCTCCGGATTGAAAACTACCGGAGGCCAGGACGTATAGACAGCTTAGCATCTTACTCATGGCGGGAACAGCAGTCCTTATTCTTATACGTGGCTCCAAATGAGGTTTAAAAAGATCGTAAAGGCCAATGAGCTGTTCGCGATTGAGCCGATACTTATCATAAACCTCAAAGTCGCTCATGTTTTCCAAGGTGGGTCTCACCCTGTAGACAGGAGGACCTCGAACCAGACGACCCCTTCGTCTCAGTCTGAGCCGCCGAGGCTGCCTGATTCGACCAACAGCTAGTTTGCCAATAGCAGCACCAGCAGCGTCTACCATGTCATCGTCATCCATCTTTCAAAACAGTGTAACAAGGTAAGCACTTGATCTGATGTGGATCACAAGTGATGCATTGGCCATGTTGTTTGGGGGATTTATAGTACAATTAGTCCAATGGTAGTGAGTTTGTAATGATTGCTGATTGTATTCACTTGTTTGTATGTGAGCGGCGCGAATGCTTTCACAGTGGGCGTTTATTTGTTGTTTGCTGAAATGTTATTTTGCAACAATGAATCTCAATGTGAAAGTGTCAAATATCACACATACAGTGCATGTTTGTAATGTTTGATCATATGCGTAATCAATATTTCTTAAACGCGATGTTATAGTAACAAGCACACGTCCAGGCTAACATGAATGAAAGTGCATAGTTGTGTATAATGTGCATCGAATGTGATCGATCAATGTTGCTGCAACATTGTTTGTAAACGATAAAGTAACATCTGCCATCTGTAGTATTGTATATATAAGTGATTGGTGAGATGTCAATATTGTACGCGTCCCTTTCAAATCGCAATAATAATTCCGAACTTCCCGTCTGCCATCTGTAGTATTGTATATATAAGTGATTGCCGAGCTGTCAATATTGTATGCGTCCCTTTCAAATCGCAATAATAATTCCGAACTTCCCGTCTGCCATCTGTAGTATTGTATATATAAGTGATTGCCGAGATGTCAATATTGTATGCGTCCCTTTCAAATCGCAATAATTATTCCGAACTTCCCGTCTGCCATCTGTAGTATTGTATATATAAGTGATTGCCGAGCTGTCAATATTGTATGCGTCCCTTTCAAATCGCAATAATAATTCCGAACTTCCCATCTGCCATCTGTAGTATTGTATATATAAGTGATTGCCGAGATGTCAATATTGTATGCGTCCCTTTCAAATCGCACTAATACTGAATAACTTCCGGCTGTCATCTGTAGTATTGTATATATAAGTGATTGCCGAGCTGTCAATATTGTACACGTCCCTTTAAAATCGCACTAATACTGAATAACTTCCCGTCTGCCATCTGTAGTATTGTATATATAAGTGATTGCCGAGCTGTCAATATTGTATGCGTCCCTTTCAAATCGCACTAATACTGAATAACTTCCGGCTGTCATCTGTAGTATTGTATATATAAGTGATTGCCGAGCTGTCAATATTGTATGCGTCCCTTTCAAATCGCACTAATGCTGAATAACTTCCGGCTGTCATCTGTAGTATTATATATATAAGTGATTTGCGATCTGACAATATTTATTAATTGTCCCATTGAAATCGCCCTAATAATGCTGTTCCAAACTGTTGTTTACGTATATGTTGTATTGTAGTATTGAGTGTTAAAGTTCCGAAAGGGGCGGTACAGTCGTGAATCTGTGATGTGTATGGTTGAATTTTCTAATGACGTCATGATATTATTAACCTGCCTATGTAGTTCTGAAATCCTCATTGTGTTGTTGTATTTGACTACATTGTTATTGTGTGCTGAATAAAATCTAAATGTGTGCTTTGTGGTTGCGTGATGGGTGATGCGTGTTATGTACATGTACGTATATATTGTGATTGTGTCCCACATATGCTGACTTCTATATAGCGGTGTGGCATTGTTGTTCCTTCCCATAAAGTGACATCTGTAATCTGGTGTAATGATGTTCTTGTTGTACGTAATTCCTAATGGTTTATTGTGATGGAATCATGATGTTAAAATTACAGTAAAATCCATATGTTGTGTTTTGTGATTCCTATAGAGAATGTAATGTGTTTTTCCCCCATCATTTGAATGCACATGTATGAGTGAATGTTAAAAGTAATGTATGTGCATCCATGACTGATCATGTGTTAAGCCTATGTAGATATGCTGTTGCTGCAAGCATATGAGTTGAATAACTGAAATGCAATAATAAAGGTAAATGAGAATTGTTTCCCATTGTGTAGTGTTTGTGAATCCTGAAAAGTTGACATTATTTTTGTGTCCGTTTAAATGCAATAGTTTTAAAACTAAAATTTTGTTACTAGTGATGTTGATTTGTAGTTGATGTAATATAAAAGTATGAAACAATTTAATGGTGTTGTGAATATTCAAACAGTAAAATCCATAAATCCACCATAGGGAAATAGTCATTTCTTGATCTATTTATCATAGCTGGGTCTAACGCATGAAATCATGTCTTTTCTAGCGCTGGTATTTGGAGTTTTTCTGTCTACGCTATTTGCGTGCGTTAGGGAAATGAGGGTTTCACGTGCACGAGCAAGTCTTCCCAATAGAAGTCAATGGAGGCTCTAAAAATTGGTCATTTTTTTTCTAAGACTGGTTTTCCTCGTAAAGTGAGTGACGTCATGAGCTTGTGTGAAAAAGTAACTAAATCGTGTTCTTTTTGTGATAAATAAATATTTTGGGTATGTCATGTGGTGTATATTGTTTGTATGCATCGATGAGTGTATGTTTGTGATAATGTTATTAGTTAGATGTAGGTATATGACGGTCTTTTCCCGTGTGTCAATGTAAGTCAATGGAAAAATGGATTTGTGTTGTTTTTTTTCTAACACCCGAGATCTCGCAACTTTAATCCTTTGTATTTTGATGAAAAATTATTAAATCATAAAAATAAATATAGTGTAGTGTTTGTATGAGTGTAAGTGTACTTTGTGTAATATTTGTTTTGTGATGCGTGGATGTTTTTTTTGTCGGTATATGTTTACTACTGGTTCTGAGGTGTCGGTAGAAATTTGAGCGTTAGGTGTTTTTTGAGTGTCGGTAAATGAACTCTAAATACCGGAGTCCGTAAGAAACCCGCGTTAGGAGCCTCTAACGCCAAACTCCAAATCTAGGCCTATGTGTTTTTAGGCCCACTTCTATATTGCTGATGTGCTCATAGCATCTTCTTTTTCTTTTGGTTCTACCTACATAGGTACTCCCACATTTACAAGTAAGGCCATAAACTACATATGTAGATTGACAGGTGCCTCTGGACGTAATCGGTACCATTTTGGTATGATTCCAGTTCATAATGGAATCTCTATTCCATATGATGGGACACATACAACAATTTTTACGACCACATTTATAGTTCCCAGGTTTTCCTGAGACCCACTGGTCTAGGGTGCCAGACCTCTTATTAACCCCTACTGCAGGTCCTATAAGTTTAGAGGGAACTAATAGGTTCTTAAGATTCTTATTCTTCTTAAATACTACATTCGGTTTATCTTCTATGACATCCTTTAATAGGGGGTCAGCCTTTAGAATACCCCAATGTTTATGTAAGATTTTTTTGATAAATCCGACCCCTTCATTGTATGTTGTGATAAATCTAACTTTATAAAAAAACAAAAGAAAAAAGTGTATACAAGGCACTGTACAGTGTTAGATGAATTGTATATCTTTAACCCATACGGTTATAGTCTAATACACCTATTACAAATATATATATATATATATATATATATATATATATATATATATATATATATATATATATATCCATATATTCCAACAATACAACAGTAATATATATCTCAATGGTCAAATTTTCCTAATACACAATACAAATTCATATAGTGAATTTATAATAAAAAAGGTTCTTACAGTCCCAAAGCGAACTTAATGGTTTTTGTTCAGATAAGATGGAGAAAATCCTTCAGTGTAGTAGAAAAATAAACCTTTATGGCTGCTCCTTAAATGAGTCCCATCACGAACTCTGCATCACAAACTGAGAAAAGAAAAAGACAGGAGCGCACAACCGCATCTAAGTGCAGATATTATTAACAGCTTTAATAAATCCCCAATAAAAGAATCGCACTCACACTTTAAAATAGTATACACAGCAGTATAACAGTTATATAGCCTGTATCACCACCTCCGGCGGTTTTCACCCAAACATAGGGATTTCCAAGATGGCGTGTCCGTAACCCGGCTGGAGGGGTGTGTGTTCCTCGTTCGGCCAATCGGATGATCCTGTATTCCTCAGCCTCCTTTCCACTGGCTGTTCAGCGGAGGGGTGCACTGACACTCAAAGCTAGAGTCCGTATTGGATCCCCTTCCACGCTGTGAACACAGTCTTACCGCAACGTTCAATGTCACAGTCTTTCAACAACTATATCAGGCTACATATAACACCTGTCTAAAAACGGCCCTCAGCCCACTCAGTGTTTGTGTGATCAGGTCCAAACACCTATCGTGGCCTCACAGGGACCTAGGTTAGCTCACTCAACGTACGTTTCGTTCCAAACTGGAACTTTTTCAAGAGTGATTACTTGCACCTCCTACCAGTTTTTTAAAGGCTGATGGGTAGCTACCTCCCATATTAACCCTTAAGGCTAAAACAGGATACTTTTTTAATACAAACTTGCTTACTAAAATCAAATATGTATAAAAACAGTAATACATAGATATATACATATATAAATAGCAAAGTTAATACACATATACTCAAAGATAATATATAACATTTTAAAACTTCATACTTATAAACACAATTAAAATATGCAAACTCATAAGCTAAATTCAATACATCAATTCAGAGGCATAAAAATAATGATTAAATGATGTCTTAACTTAAAATAACCATAATATATTCAACAGAACAATGGGTTTTTACGCTTCCCAAATAGAGAAACTAACTCCTAGTATAGAATAAAATAAACAAATACCCCCCAAAACTATGGTTATATTAAAAATGACTGAATGTCCAGATCAATGTTCAGCCCTTGAGGATGCAGGCAATCTAATTTTTTAATCCAATAGGTCTTACGTTGGTGCAACTTAAGTAACCTATTGGTATCCCATATGTTGAGAGGGATCCATTCTATAATTTTTATCTCTAAATCTTTAGGATCCCTATTATGGACTAATTTAAAATGTTGAAAAAGACTGTGTATTTCAAGGCCCTTCTGAAACGGTATTTTATTTTTCTCTTCGTCCTTCCAACGTAAATAAAATTACATTTGCACTTCAAATGATATACTACGTGGGTGCTCATGCATGTGTATCTATTCTTATTAATAAAGCTCCTGGTGCTGGTTTTCGAAAAGGAATATGATTTATTGCTATGTGGGGGCACATTACGCACTCTTTGGTTTTACATTTGTAAGTTCCATGGGTGGTCCCCCAATCTGAAATCTTTACTGGGGGTTTGCTTCTTAATCTACTTGGGGCCAAAATATTTCTTATATCTTATATATATCTTATAGTGCTGATTATTGTATTTAGTGATAAATTTGGGATTAGAATTCTCTATTTGATTTCCCTTAGTTTTTCCTATTTTCTCCAATAATAGTTTTCTGTCCATTAGGTCTACTTTCTTTTTCATATTAGCTAGGTGATGTTTATTATAACCTTTATCTTCAAATTTCCTAGTAAGATTCTCAGCTTCTTGATTGTAATCTTGGATATTAGTACAATTTTGCTTAATGCGTTGATATTGACCTAATGGAATATTGTTCTTCCATTGTTTATAGTGGCCACTCCTCGCATTTAATAAACCATTCCTATCAGTGTCTTTTCTGTAATTTTTCACTGATACTTTGTTCAAATCTACAAACAATGTAAGGTCCTAAAAACTAATTTCTGTTTGTGAATAGGAATACGTAAATTTTAAATTAAAATCGTTTCTATTCATATGATTTAATAATTCATCTATGTTATGTGATTCCCCTTGCCAAATCATAATAATATCATCTATGTACCGGTAATACATACATATATTGGGGAGATATGGGTTATTGTTCCATATATATTGATCCTCGTAGTTGGACATATATAAATTCGCATACGATGGGGCAAAAGTTGTCCCCATCGCTGTCCGGTGTATCTGTTTGTAGAACTTATTTTCAAATAAGAAATAATTATGTGAAAGAATAAAATTAATGGATTCGGATAGAAACTTTGAATGTATCGGTGATATGTTTCCTTTTAAACATACTTCTTCAATTACTGAGACCCCTTTATCATGGGGGATACTCGTATACAAGGCAGAGACGTCACAAGTAACCCAAAAATGGTTGGGTCCCCAGACTCTTCCTTCAAATTTATTAATAACATCTACAGTGTCTCTTACATAAGCTGAAATTGACTTTACTAGCGGTTGTAGATAATAGTCTATATATTTCGACATATTATCACAGAGTGACCCGATGCCGGACACAATTGGTCTCCCCGGTGGCTCCTTAGCATCTTTGTGAATTTTCGGCAAATGGTAAAAACATGCCACTTTAGGATATACCTCATATACGGCTAGATTTAGAGTTTTGTCGGTAACGACCCGCGTAGCTAACGCTGGCTTTTTTCTGGCCGCACCTTTAAAATAACTCTGGTATTGAGAGTCCACAGAATGGCTGCGTTAGGCTCCAAAAAAGGAGCGTAGAGCATTTTTAACGCAACTGCAACTCTCGATACCAGAGTTGCTTACGGACGCGGCCAGCCTAAAAAACGTGCTCGTGCACGATTCCCCCATAGAAAACAATGGGGCTGTTTGAGCTGAAAAAAAACCTAACACCTGCAAAAAAGCCGCGTTCAGCTCCTAACGCAGCCCCATTGTTTGCTATGGGAAAACACTTCCTACGTCTGCACCTAACACCCTAACATGTACCCCGAGTCTAAACACCCCTAACCTTACACTTATTAACCCCTATTCTGCCGCCCCCGCTATCGCTGACCCCTGCATATTATTTTTAACCCCTAATCTGCCGCTCCGTACACCGCAGCTACTTACATTATCCCTATGTACCCCTAATCTGCTGTCCCTAACACCGCCGACCCCTATAACAGAATTTATGCTTACCTGATAAATTACTTTCTCCAATGGTGTGTCCGGTCCACGGTGTCATCCATTACTTGTGGGATATTCTCCTCCCCCACAGGGAAAGGCAAGAAGAGCACACAGCAAGAGCTGTCCATATAGTCCCTCCCAGGCTCCGCCCCCCCAGTCATTCGACCGACGGTTAGGAGAAAAAAAGGAGAAACTATAGGGTGCCGTGGTGACTGTAGTGTATAGAGAAAGAAATTCTTCAAACCTGATTAAAAAACCAGGGCGGGCCGTGGACCGGACACACCGTTGGAGAAAGTAATTTATCAGGTAAGCATAAATTCTGTTTTCTCCAACATTGGTGTGTCCGGTCCACGGTGTCATCCATTACTTGTGGGAACCAATACCAAAGCTTTAGGACACGGATGAAGGGAGGGAGCAAATCAGGTTACCTAAACAGAAGGCACCACGGCTTGCAAAACCTTTCTCCCAAAAATAGCCTCCGAAGAAGCAAAAGTATCAAATTTGTAGAATTTGGACAAAGTGTGCAGAGAAGACCAGGTCGCTGCCTTACATATCTGATCAACAGAAGCCTCGTTCTTGAAGGCCCATGTGGAAGCCACAGCCCTAGTAGAGTGAGCTGTGATTCGTTCAGGAGGCTGCTGTCCGGCAGTCTCGTAAGCCAATCGTATGATGCTTTTCAGCCAAAAGGAAAGAGAGGTAGCAGTAGCTTTTTTGACCTCTCCTCTTGCCAGAATAAACGACAAACAGAGAAGACGTTTGTCTGAATTCCTTTGTTGCTTCTAAATAGAACTTTAAAGCACGGACTACATCTAAATTGTGTAACAAGCGTTCCTTCTTTGAAACTGGATTCGGACACAAAGAAGGCACAACTATTTCCTGGTTAATATTCTTGTTGGAAACAACCTTTGGAAGGAAACCAGGTTTAGTACGCAAAACAACCTTATCTGAATGGAACACCAGATAGGGCGGATTACACTGCAGAGCAGATAATTCAGAAACTCTTCTAGCAGAAGAAATAGCAACCAAAAACAGAACTTTCCAAGATAACAACTTGATATCTATGGAATGTAAGGGTTCAAACGGAACCCCTTGAAGAACTGAAAGAACCAAATTTAGACTCCAGGGAGGAGTCAAGGGTCTGTAAACAGGCTTGATCCTGACCAAAGCCTGAACAAAAGCTTGAACATCTGGCACAGCTGCCAGTCGTTTGTGTAACAAGACAGATAAAGCAGAAATCTGTCCTTTTAGAGAACTCGCTGATAATCCCTTATCCAAACCTTCTTGCAGAAAGGAAAGGATCCTAGGAATTTTAATCTTACTCCATGGGAATCCCTTGGATTCACACCAACAGATATATCTTTTCCATATTTTATGGTAATCTTTCTAGTCACAGGTTTTCTGGCTTGTACCAGAGTATCTATCACAGAATCCGAAAACCCACGCTTAGACAAAATCAAGCGTTCAATTTCCAAGCAGTCAGCTGGAGAGAAACTAGATTTGGCTGTTCGAATGGACCTTGTACTAGAAGATTCTGTCTCAAAGGTAGCTTCCATGGTGGAGTCGATGACATATTCACCAGGTCTGCATACCAAGTCCTGCGTGGCCACGCAGGAGCTATCAAAATCACAGAGGCCTTCTCCTGTTTGATCCTGGCTACCAGCCTGGGAATGAGAGGGAACGGTGGAAACGCATAAGCTAGGTTGAAAGTCCAAGGCGCCACTAATGCATCCACTAGAGTCGCCTTGGGATCCCTGGATCTGGACCCGTAGCAAGGAACCTTGAAGTTCTGACGAGACGCCATCAGATCCATGTCTGCAATGCCCCATAATTGGGTCAACTGGGCAAACACCTCCGGGTGGAGTTCCCACTCCCCCGGATGAAAGGTCTGACGACTCAGATAATCCGCCTCCCAGGTTTCCACTCCTGGGATGTGGATCGCAGACAGGTGGCAGGAGTGATCCTCCGCCCATTTGATGATCTTGGTCACCTCTCTCATCGCCAGGGAACTCCTTGTTCCCCCCTGATGGTTGAAGTAAGCAACAGTCGTCATGTTGTCTGATTGGAATCTTATGAATCTGGCCTTTGCTAGTTAAGGCCAAGCCCGGAGAGCATTGAATATCGCTCTCAGTTCCAGAATGTTTATCGGTAGAAGAGACTCTTCCCGAGACCATAGACCCTGAGCTTTCAGGGAATCCCAGACCGCACCCCAGCCTAATAGACTGGCGTCGGTCGTGACAATGACCCACTCTGGTCTGCGGAAGCTCATTCCCTGGGACAGGTGATCCTGGGTTAGCCACCAACGGAGTGAGTCTCTGGTCTTCTGATCTACTTGAATCACTGGAGACAAGTCTGTATAGTCCCCATTCCACTGTTTGAGCATGCACAGTTGTAATGGTCTTAGATGAATTCGCGCAAAAGGAACTATGTCCATTGCTGCAACCAAAAAACCCTACTACTTCCATGCACTGAGCTATGGAAGGCCGTAGAACAGAGTGAAGAACTTGAAAAGCGTTTAGAAGCTTTGACTCTCTGACATCTGTCAGGAAAATCTTCATTTCTACAGAATCTATTATTGTTCCCAAGAAAGGGACTCTTGTTGACGGAGACGGGGAACTTTTTTCTATGTTCACCTACCACCCGTGAGATCTGAGAAAGGCTAGAACAATGTCTGTGTGAGCCTTTGTCTTTGAAAGAGACGACGCTTGAATTAGGATGTCGTCCAAGTAAGGTGCCACTGCAATGCCCCTGGGTCTTAGAACCGCTAGAAGGGACCCGAGCACCTTTGTGAAAATCCTTGGAGCAGTGGCTAGTCCGAATGGGAGAGCCACATCCAGAAAGGCGAACCTTAGGAACTGATGATGATCTTTGTGGATAGGAATATGCAGATACGCATCCAATAGATCCACGGTAGTCATAAATTGACCCTCCTGGATTGTAGGTAAAATCGTTCGAATAGTTTCCATTTTGAACGATGGCACTCTGAGAAATTTGTTTAGAATTTTTAAATCCAGAATTGGTCTGAAAGTTCCCTCTTTTTTTGGGAACTACAAACAGATTTGAGTAAAACCCCTGACCTTGTTCCACAGTTGGAACTGGGTGTATCACTCCCATCTTTAACAGGTCTTCTACACAATGTAAGAATGCCTGTCTCTTTACTTGGTTTGAAGATAAGTGAGACATGTGGAACCTTCCCCTTGGGGGTAGTTCCTTGAATTCTAGAAGATAACCCTTAGAGACTATTTCTAGTGCCCAGGGATCCTGAACATCTCTTGCCCAAGCCTGAGCAAAGAGAGAGAGTCTGCCCCCTACTAGATCCGGTTCCGGATCGGGGGCTACCTCTTCATGCTGTCTTGGTAGCAGCAGCAGGCTTCTTGGCCTGTTTACCCTTGTTCCAGCCTTGCATTGATTTCCAAGCTGGTTTAGTCTGGGAAGCGTTACCCTCTTGTTTAGAGGCTGCCGAGTTGGAAGCCGGTCCGTTCCTGAAACTGCGAAAGGAACGAAAATTGGACTTATTCTTAGCCAGAGCGCTCTGCGCGCCACAATTGTAAACCCTGAATTTTTTGCCGCTAACCTCGCTAACTGCAAAGCGGCGTCTAAAATAAAGGAATTAGCTAACTTAAGTGCGTAAATTCTATCCATGACTTCCTCATACGGAGTCTACCTACTGAGCGACTTTTCCAGTTCCTCGAACCAGAACCATGCCGCTGTAGTGACAGGAATAATGCACAAAATAGGTTGAAGGAGGTAACCTTGCTGTACAAAAATCTTTTTAAGCAAACCCTCCAATTTTTTATCCATAGGATCTTTGAAAGCACAATTGTCCTCAATAGGAATGGTCGTGCGCTTGGCTAGAGTAGAAAACTCCCCCTCGAGCTTAGGGACTGTTTGCCATGTGTCCTTCCTGGGGTCGACCATAGGGAACAATTTCTTAAATATAGGAGGAGGGACAAAAGGTATGCCTGGCTTCTCCCACTCCTTATTCACTATGTCCGCCACCCGTTTAGGTATCGGAAAAGCATCAGGGTGCACCGGGACCTCAAGGAACTTGTCCATCTTGCACAATTTTTCTGGGTTGACCAGATTGTCACAATCATCCAGAGTAGATAGCACCTCCTTAAGTAATGCGCGGAGATGCTCTAATTTTGATTTAAATGTCACAACATCAGGTTCTGCCTGCTGAGAAATTCTTCCTGTATCAGAAATTTCCCCATCTGACAAACCCTCCCTCACTGCCACTTCAGATTGGTGTGAGGGTATGACAGAAAAATTATCATCAGCGCCCTCCTGCTCTACAGTGTTTAAAACAGAGCAATCGCGCTTTCTCTGAAATGCTGGCATTTTGGATAAAATATTAGCTATGGAGTTATCCATTACTGCCGTCAATTGCTGCATAGTAACAAGCATTGGCGCGCTAGAAGTACTAGGGGTCGCCTGCGCGGGCATAACTGGTATAGACACAGAAGGAGATGATGTAGAACTATGTCTACTTCCTTCATCTGAGGAATCATCCTGGGCAACTTTACAATTTGTGACAGTACTGTCCTTACTTTGTTTGGACGCTATGGCACAATTATCACACATATTTGAAGGGGGAACCACATTGGCTACCATACATACAGAACATGATCTATCTGAAGGTACAGACATGTTAAACAGGCTTAAACTGGTTAATAAAGCACAAAAACCGTTTTAAAACAAAACTGTTACTGTCTCTTTAAATGTTAAACAGGGCACACTTTATTACTGAATATGTGAAAAACTATGAAGGAATTATCCAATCTTTACCAAATTTTCACCACAGTGTCTTAATGCATTCAAAGTATTGCACCCCAATTTTCAAGCTGTTAACCCTTCAAATGTGGAAACCGGAGCCGTTTTTAATTTTAACCCCCTTACAGACCCAGCTACAGCCTTTGCTGCGACTTCACCAATCCCAGGGGGGTATATGATATCAAATGAAGCCTTCTAGGAACGTTTTTAGTGGATTCCAGACCCACACACATGCAGCTGCATGTACTGTACTCAAAAGTAACTGCACAGTAATGGTGCGAAAATGAGGCTCTGCCTACTACAGAGAAAGGCCCTTCCTGACTGGGAAGGTGTCTTAACAAGTGCCTGGTGCTAAAAAACGTTCCCCAATGTTATAAAAGTGTGAAATTCAACTTCAAACTGCATATAATACTTAAATAAAGCAATCGATTTAGCCCTTAAGAGTGTCTACCAGTTTATAGCCCATAATAAGCCCTTTATTCTGTTTGAGACTAAGAAAATGGCTTACCAATCCCCGTGAGGGAAAATGACAGCCTTCCAGCATTACACAGTCTTGTTAGAAAAATGGCTAGTCATACCTTGAGCAGAAAAGTCTGCAAACTGTTCCCCCCAACTGAAGTTCTCTCATCTCAACAGTCCTGTGTGGGAACAGCAACTGATTTTAGTTACTGTCTGCTAAAATCATAATCCTCTTTTAAACAGAACTCTTCATCTCTTTCTGTTTCAGAGTAAATAGTACATACCAGCACTATTTTAAAATAACAAACTCTTGATAGAAGAATAAAAAACTACAACTAAACACCACAAACTCCTCACCATCCCCAAGGAGATGCTACTTGTTCAGAGCGCCAAGGAGAATGACTGGGGGGGGCGGAGCCTGGGAGCGACTATATGGACAGCTCTTGCTGTGTGCTCTCCTTGCCTTTCCCTGTGGGGGAGGAGAATATCCCACAAGTAATGGATGACACCGTGGACCGGACACACCAATGTTGGAGAAATTATATTTATTAACCCCTAATCTGCTCCCCACAACGTCGCCTCCACCTGCCTACACTTATTAACCCCTAATCTGCCGAGCGGACCGCACCGCTATTATAATAAAGTTATTAACCCCTAATCCGCCTCACTAACCCTATAATAAATAGTATTAACCCCTAATCTGCCCTCCCTAACATCGCCGACACCTAACTTCAATTATTAACCCCTAATCTACCGACCGGAGCTCACCGCTATTCTAATAAATGTATTAACCTCTAAAGCTAAGTCTAACCCTAACACTAACACCCCCCTAAGTTAAATATAATTTTAATCTAACGAAATTAATTAACTCTTATTAAATAAATTATTCCTATTTAAAGCTAAATACTTACCTGTAAAATAAATCCTAATATAGCTACAATATAAATTATAATTACATTGTAGCTATTTTAGGATTAATATTTATTTTACAGGCAACTTTGTAATTATTTTAACCATGTACAATAGCTATTAAATAGTTAAGAACTATTTAATAGTTACCTAGTTAAAATAATTACAAAATTACCTGTAAAATAAATCCTAACCTAAGTTACAATTAAACCTAACACTATACTATCATTAAATTAATTAAATAAAATACCTACAATTACCTACAATTAAACCTAACACTACACTATCAATAAATTAATTAAATACAATATGTACAAATAACTACAATGAAATAAACTAACTAAAGTACAAAAAATAAAAAAGAACTAAGTTACAAAAAATAAAAAAATATTTACAAACATAAGAAAAATATTACAACAATTTTAACCTAATTACACCTACTCTAAGCCCCCTAATAAAATAACAAAGACCCCCAAAATAAAAAATGCCCTACCCTATTCTAAATTACTAAAGTTCAAAGCTCTTTTACCTTACCAGCCCTCAACAGGGCCCTTTGCGGGGCATGCCCCAAGAAGTTCAGCTCTTTTTCCTGTAAAAAAAAACATACAATACCCCCCCCCCCAACATTACAACCCACCACCCACATACCCCTAATCTAACCCAAACCCCCCTTAAATAAATCTAACACTAAGCCCCTGAAGATCATCCTACCTTGTCTTCACCTCACCAGGTATCACCGATCCGTCCTGGCTCCAAAATCTTCATCCAACCCAAGCGGGGGCTGGCGATCCATCATCCGGTGGCTGAAGAGGTCCAGAAGAGGCTCCAAAGTCTTCATCCTATCCGGAAGAAGAGTAGATCCGGACCGGCAACCATCATCTTCCAAACGGCATCTTCTATCTTCATCCGATGAGGACCGGCTCCATCCTGAAGACCTCCGACGCGGACCCATCTTCATCCGGCGACGTCCAACTGAAGAATGACGGTTCCTTTAAGGGACGTCATCCAAGATGGCGTCCCTCAAATTCCGATTGGCTGATAGGATTCTATCAGCCAATCGGAATTAAGGTAGGAATATTCTGATTGGCTGATGGAATCAGCCAATCAGAATCAAGATCAATCCGATTGGCTGATCCAATCAGCCAATCAGATTGAGCTCGCATTCTACCGTCTGATTCGAGGGACGCCATCTTGGATGACGTCCCTTAAAGGAACCGTCATTCTTCAGTTGGACGTCGCCGGATGAAGATGGGTCCGCGTTGGAGGTCTTCAGGATGGAGCCGGTCCTCATCGGATGAAGATAGAAGATGCCGCTTGGAAGATGATGGTTGCCGGTCCGGATCTACTCTTCTTCCCGGATAGGATGAAGACTTTGGAGCCTCTTCTGGACCTCTTCAGCCACCGGATGATGGATCGCCAGCCCCCGCTTGGGTTGGATGAAGATTTTGGAGCCAGGACGGATCGGTGATACCTGGTGAGGTGAAGACAAGGTAGGATGATCTTCAGGGGCTTAGTGTTAGGTTTATTTAAGGGGGGTTTGGGTTAGATTAGGGGTATGTGGGTGGTGGGTTGTAATGTTGGGGGGGGTATTGTATGTTTTTTTTTTACAGGAAAAAGAGCTGAACTTCTTGGGGCATGCCCCGCAAAGGGCCCTGTTCAGGGCTGGTAAGGTAAAAGAGCTTTGAACTTTAGTAATTTAGAATAGGGTAGGGCATTTTTTATTTTGGGGGTCTTTGTTATTTTATTAGGGGGCTTAGAGTAGGTGTAATTAGTTTAAAATTGTTGTAATATTTTTCTTATGTTTGTAAATATTTTTTTATTTTTTGTAACTTAGTTCTTTTTTATTTTTTGTACTTTAGTTAGTTTATTTCATTGTAGTTATTTGTACATATTGTATTTAATTAATTTATTGATAGTGTAGTGTTAGGTTTAATTGTAGGTAATTGTAGGTATTTTATTTAATTAATTTAATGATAGTATAGTGTTAGGTTTAATTGTAACTTAGGTTAGGATTTATTTTACAGGTAATTTTGTAATTATTTTAACTAGGTAACTATTAAATAGTTCTTAACTATTTAATAGCTATTGTACATGGTTAAAATAATTACAAAGTTGCCTGTAAAATAAATATTAATCCTAAAATAGCTACAATGTAATTATAATTTATATTGTAGCTATATTAGGATTTATTTTACAGGTAAGTATTTAGCTTTAAATAGGAATAATTTATTTAATAAGAGTTAATTAATTTCGTTAGATTAAAATTATATTTAATTTAGGGGGGTGTTAGTGTTAGGGTTAGACTTAGCTTTAGGGGTTAATACATTTATTAGAATAGCGGTGAGCTCCGGTCGGCAGATTAGGGGTTAATGTTTGAAGTTAGGTGTCGGCGATGTTAGGGAGGGCAGATTAGGGGTTAATACTATTTATTATAGGCTTAGTGAGGCGGATTAGGGGTTAATAACTTTATTATAATAGCGGTGCGGTCCGGTCGGCAGATTAGGGGTTAATAAGTGTAGGCAGGTGGAGGCGACATTGTGGGGGGCAGATTAGGGGTTAATAAATATAATATAGGGGTCGGCGGTGTTAGGGGCAGCAGATTAGGGGTACATAGCTATAATGTAGGTGGCGGCGCTTTGTGGTCGGCAGATTAGGGGTTAATTATTGTAGGTAGCTGGCGGCGACATTGTGGGGGGCAGATTAGGGGTTAATAAATATAATACAGGGGTCGGCGGCGTTAGGGGCAGCAGATTAGGGGTACATAAGTATAACGTAGGTGGCGGTCGGCAGATTAGGGGTTAAACAAATTTAATCGAGTGGCGGCGATGTGGGGGGACCTCGGTTTAGGGGTACATAGGTAGTTTATGGGTGTTAGTGTACTTTAGAGTACAGTAGTTAAGAGCTTTATGAACCGGCGTTAGCCCAAAAAGCTCTTAACTCCTGACTTTTTTCTGCGGCTGGAGTTTTGTCCTTAGATTTCTAACGCTCACTTCAGACACGACTCTAAATACCGGAGTTAGGAAGATCCCATTGAAAAGATAGGATACGCAATTGACGTAAGGGGATCTGCGGTATGGAAAAGTCGCGGCTGAAAAGTGAGCGTTAGACCCTTTTTTTAATGACTCCAAATACCGGCGGTAGCCTAAAACCAGCGTTAGGAGCCTCTAACGCTGGTTTTCACGGCTACCGCCAAACTCTAAATCTAGGCCATAGATAGCTAAATTCATTTTGGTTGAGAATACCTTCTTGTTTAGCTGTACATAGATGATTAAATAGTTCTTTCTTATAACTCAAGGTCGGATTAAATGTAAGGGGTAAATATGTATCTTTATTATTCAATAAATTGTAAGCTTCTTTAAGGTAGTCTTGTCTGTTCTGAACGACTATTCCACCTCCCTTATCCGCACATTGATATATTATATTCATATCCTCTGTTAGTACTTTTAGAGACTCTCTTTCTCCCTTTGTTAAATTATCATATTTCAATTGGTTTCCAAATGAGAGTTTTTTGATATCCTCACATACCAATTTATTAAATGTTTTTATAAATTCACTTTGCATATTTTGGGGGTAGAATATCGATCTTCTTTTCAGAGGACAATGGATCATATTATTATATTCTTCCTCATATAATGAAACATTTAATAATTCCTCATCTGTAACACTATTTGACAGAAACTGAGTTCTATTTTCATTATCCAGGGATTCTAGATTAGCCAGTGTATGTATATCATCCTCATTAAGGACTACATTTGTCGACATATTATCATAATACCCTTTTAAAGTCAATTTCCTAATATATCTCTGGACATCTATAAATAGTTCAAAATGATTTGGTTGAGTAATGGGTGCAAAATGTAACCCTTTCGAAAGTAATTTAATTTCATTATCAGTAAAAGTTTTATCTGAAAGGTTAAAAATTAGTTGACATCCCCTTTCTAATTCCAACCGTTTCTGTTTCTTTTTTCATTGTTTGGTCCCTCCTCTAGTACCTCTGTATCCTCTAGCAAATGTTTTGGTTTTCTTGGGGTACCTAGGGCTTTTGATAATGCCCCTCCCCATTACGTTTTGCTCCCCTGTTGTCGCCAGGGGGGAGTTCCTAAAAAATGCCCTTTTTTCTGATTTCCCTGTCCTTGTTCCCTAGGGGACCATATTCTGGGCTGGTGTTCATATTCTATGTTGTTCCCTCTAAATTTAGGTTTTGCTCCCTATTGATTCCATCTAGGGCTGTTGTTTCCATAAGGTCTCTCAACAAATTTCTCATCAATATGGAACCTATTCGTAGTCTCAATATTATAATGTTCAATACCACTATTATTTTGAATGTATTCAGATGTTGTGTTATTCTTATTCCTACTGTAGGACCCCTTTTTCTGTTGTTGTTTCCAATAGGTATTTTGGCCGTATTCCATCTGGCCTCTAACCCTATTGTTCGATTCATTTTTATTTTTATTTTTGGTCTTATATGGAACAGTAGTGTTTCTATTTGTGTTGTAGTTATTACTGTTCTCATATAATCCTTGTTTATTAGTATTTAACGGGGTTTGTGTTTCTCCACGTGTAGTATTTGATGTATTCCACTTATTATTTTGATCATTCTGTTCTATTCTGCCCATATTGTCCTGTTGTTTATATGATCTTTCCATTTACCTATACTTTGGAAGGGTTGTATTTTTTCCACTACTGTGTCTATTTGTGTTTTTAAATTCTCTAATTTAAATTCCCTATATTTGATTAGAATTTTAATGAGGGTGATGGAGCATTTATGTAGGGCTTGCTCCCACTCCATCTGAAACTCGACCTCATCCAATTCAAATGCAGGGAATTTAAAAATTCTAAGACCTCTTGGTATAATATCATGGATTATGTAATTGTCTAGTTGGACTAGATCTTGCCATTCTTTGGCATCTTTACCTAATAGTTTCTCAAGTTCCTTAAAGAGTTCCAAGGGGTTATCTATTGACCCTATATTTGGATTTCCTATTAACAAATTGGTTAACCTCTGTCTACTAGATCTCAATGAGTTATCCCCAAATTTGTTATTTTCCATTATATTTGTGTCATTATCAATATTTTCTATTTGACTCTCCATTATATTTATTATAACTACCTATAACCAGTGGAGGCTCCTCCGTTTGTGCACATTCACACGTGAACCCCCAGCAAGGACAAGGATAAAAAAATAAAAAAAAATAAGCAAAGAAAAAAATATTTGGTTAATAAAATATAATTTTTCAAATAACATCCTATGATCCTATCTGAAATTTTTTTATTTTATTATTATATATATCCCCAGATTCTCCAGCAACTGACTAAGTTCTGGCAATTAATAGAATATCCCTTTATAAAAGTATATACTTATTTAAAGGTAAACTACCCAATTCATATAATTATAACAACATATAATAATACACAGTTATAATTAAAGAGGTTACCAAATTCCTACACACCTCTGATTGAATTGAATCCTATAAAGATGGTATAAGCTGCTGCCCGTATTATTTAAAGTAATGGTATAAAAAAAGCAAAAGAAAAAAGTGTATACAAGGCACTGCACAGTGTTAGATGAATTGTATATCTTTAACCCATACGGTTATAGTCTAATACACCTATTACAAATAGATAGATATATATATATATCTCCCTATATTCCAACAATACAACAGTAATATATATCTCAATGGTCAAAATTTCCTAATACACAATACAAATTCATATAGTCAATTTATAATAAAAAAGGTTCTTACAGTCCCAAAGCGAACTTAATGGTTTTCGTTCAGATAAGATGGAGAAAATCCTTCAGTGTAGTAGAAAAATAAACCTTTATGGCTGCTCCTTAAATGAGTCCCATCACGAACTCTGCATCACAAACTGAGAAAAGAAAAAGACAGGAGCGCACAACCGCATCTAAGTGCAGATATTATTAACAGCTTTAATAAATCCCCAATAAAAGAATCGCACTCACACTTTAAAATAGTATACACAGCAGTATAACAGTTATATAGCCTGAATCACAAGCTCCGGCGGTTTTCACCCAAACATAGGGATTTCCAAGATGGCGTGTCCGTAATCCGGCTGGAGGGGGGTGTGTTCCTCGTTCGGCCAATCGGATGATCCTGTATTCCTCAGCCTCCTTTCCACTGGCTGTTCAGCGTGGGTGTGCACTGACACTCAAAGTTAGAGTCCGTATTGGATCCCCTTCCACGCTGTGAACACAGTCTTACCGCAACGTTCAATGTCACAGTCTTTCAACAACTATATCAGGCTACATATAACACCTGTCTAAAAACGGCCCTCAGCCCACTCAGTGTTTGTGTGATCAGGTCCAAACACCTATCGTAGCCTCACAGGGACCTAGGTTAGCTCACTCTACGTACGTTTCGTTCCAAACTGGAACTTTTTCAAGAGTGATTACTTGCACCTCCTACCAGTTTTTTAAAGGCTGATGGGTAGCTACCTCCCATATTAACCCTTAAGGCTAAAACAGGATACTTTTTTAATACAAACTTGCTTACTAAAACCAAATATGTATAAAAACAGTAATACATAGATATATACATATATAAATAAATAGCAAAGTTAATACACATATAATCAAAGATAATATATAACATTTTAAAAGTTCATACTTATAAACACAATTAAAATATGCAAATTCATAAGCTAAATTCATATACACCAATTCAGAGGCATAAAAATAATGATTAAAAGATGTCTTAACTTAAAATAACCATAATATATTCAACAGAACAATGGGTTTTTACGCTTCCCAAATAGAGAAACTAACTCCTAGTATAGAATAAAATAAATACCCCCCCAAAAACTATGGTTATATTAAAAATGACTGAATGTCCAGATCAATGTTCAGCCCTTGAGGATGAAGGCAATCTAATTTTTTAATCCAATAGGTCTCACGTTGGCGCAACTTAAGTAACCTATTGGTATCCCATATGTTGGGAGGGATGCATTCTATAATTTTATCTCTAAATCTTTAGGATCCCTATTCTTTCACATAATTATTTCTTATTTGAAAATAAGTTCTACAAACAGATACAGGGGACAGCGATGGGGACAACTTTTGCCCCATCGTATGCAAATTTATATATGTCCAACTACGAGGATCAATATATATGGAACAATAACCCATATCTCCCCAATATCTGTATGTATTACCGTTGAATAGATGATATTATTATGATTTGGCAAGGGGAATCACATAACATAGATGAATTATTAAATCATATGAATAGAAACAATTTTAATTTAAAATTTACGTATTCCTATTCACAAACAGAAATTAGTTTTTTGGACCTTACATTGTTTGTAGATTTGAACAAAGTAGCAGTGAAAAATTACAGAAAAGACACTGATAGGAATGGTTTATTAAATGCCAGGAGTGGCCACTATAAACAATGGAAGAGCAATATTCCATTAGGTCAATATCAACGCATTAAGCAAAATAGTACTAATATCCAAGATTACAATAAAGAAGCTGAGAATCTTACTAGGAAATTTGAAGATAAAGGTTATAATAAACATCACCTAGCTAATATGAAAAAGAAAGTAGACCTAATGGACAGAAAACTATTATTGGAGAAAATAGGAAAAACTAAGGGAAATCAAATAGAGAATTCTAATCCCAAATGTATCACTAAATACAATAATCAGCACTATAAGATTAAGGGTATAATCAATAGACATTGGAACGTATTACAGTTAGACCCCATTTTGAAAAAAACCATAGGAGACAAACCAGAGATTGTATTTAGAAAAAATAGAGAGCTGAAAAATATTTTGGCCCCAAGTAGATTAAGAAGCAAACCCCCAGTAAAGATTTCAGATTGGGGGACCACCCATGGAACATACAAATGTAAAACCAAAGAGTGAGTAATGTGCCCCCACATAGCAATAAATCATAGTACTTAGCACCAGGAGCTTTATTAATAAGAATAGATGCATATTCATGAGCACCCACGTAGTATATCATTTGAAGTGCAAATGTAATTTTATTTACGTTGGAAGGACGAAGAGAAAAATAAAATACCGTTTCAGGGAACATCTCAATAATATTGAGAAGGACCTTGAAACACACAGTGTTTCTCAACATTTTAAATTAGTCCATAATAGGGATTAGTCCATAATAGGGATCCTAAAGATTTAGAGATAAAAATTATAGAATTGATCCCTCCCAACATATGGGATAGCAATAGGTTACTTAAGTTGCGCCAACGTGAGACCTATTGGATTAAAAAAATGAGATTGCCTTCATCCTCAAGGGCTGAACATTGAACTGGACATTCAGTCATTTTTAATATAACCATAGTTTTGGTGGGGGGTATTTGTTTATTTTATTCTATACTAGGATTTAGTTTCTCTATTTGGGAAGCGTAAAAACCCATAGTTCTGTTGAATATATTATGGTTATTTTAAGTTAAGACATCATTTAATCATTATTTTTATGCCTCTGAATTGGTGTATATGAATTTAGCTTATGAATTTGCATATTTTAATTGTGTTTATAAGTATGAAGTTTTAAAATGTTATATATTATCTTTGAAATAGTAGATGAATACAGCACTTTGTGTTGAAGTGGTGCACGGTGCAAGAGGTAGCTGCAATAGCCTCTGTAATAGATATGCATTTGTAGTAACACCAGCACCAGTGTCTTGATTATAAATATTTTTATTAGAGGTTACATAATGTAACCTCTAATAAAAATATTTATAATCAAGACACTGGTGCTGGTGTTACTACGAATGCATATATATTATCTTTGAGTATATGTGTATTAACTTTGCTATTTATATATGTATATATCTATGTATTACTGTTTTTATACATATTTGGTTTTAGTAAGCAAGTTTGTATTAAAAAAGTATCCTGTTTTAGCCTTAAGGGTTAATATGGGAGGTAGCTACCCATCAGCCTTTAAAAATCTGGTAGGAGGTGCAAGTAATCACTCTTGAAAAAGTTCCAGTTTGGAACAAAACGTACGTCGAGTGAGCTAACCTAGGTCCCTGTGAGGCTACGATAGGTGTTTGGACCTGATCACACAAACACTGAGTGGGCTGAGGGCCGTTTTTAGACAGGTGTTATATGTAGCCTGATATAGTTGTTGAAAGACTGTGACATTGAATGTTGCGGTAAGACTGTGTTCACAGGGTGGAAGGGGATCCAATACGGACTCTAGCTTTGAGTGTCAGTGCACCCCCCCCCCCCTGCTGAACAGCCAGTGGAAAGGAGGCTGAGGAATACAGGATCATCCGATTGGCCGAACGAGAAACACCCCCCCTCCAGCCGAGTTACGGACACGCCATCTTGGAAATCCCTATGTTTGGGTGAAAACCGCCGGAGCTGGTGATACAGGCTATATAACTGTTATACTGCTGTGTATACTATTTTAAAGTGTGAGTGCGATTCTTTTATTGGGGATTTATTAAAGCTGTTAATAATATCTGCACTTAGATGCAGTTGTGCGCTCCTGTCTTTTTCTTTTCTCAGTTTATAAATCTAACTTTGTTCTCAAGTCCCTTCTGATCTTCTTTATTTAAATTTTTAGAGTGTAGTAAATCTTTGCGTGTGCATACTGCATTTTTCTCCCTTGCCTCTCTAACTAACTTGCTATCATACTCTTTCTCTAGGAACTTTTTCTCGAGGATATCGGCTTCACTATTATAGTCCTCTAAATTCGTGCAGTTCCTACGGATTCTGCGGAACTGTCCGAATGGTATATTTTGTTTCCATATACTCATATGTCCACTATTGGCATTTAAGAAACCATTACTATCCATTGGCTTTCTATAGTTTCTTACCACTACTGAACTTGACACTTGATCAACAAAAAACTCAACATCCAGAAATTCAATTTTCTCCTTGGACATTTTACCAGTAAAAGTTAAATTATGTTGATTGTTGTTCATGTATCTGACAAAATCCTGGGCTATTTTTGTATCTCCTCGCCATATGATGATAATATCATCAATGTATCTAAGATACTTGATTATATTACTTGAAAAGGTGCTGTTATTTCATACCATTACATCTTCAAAGTGGGACATATAGATGTTGGCATATGACGGTGCCATTGGGGTTCCCATGGCAGTCCCTTGGATTTGTCTATAATATGTTCCATTAAAGCTGAAATAGTTATTACACAGAATAAACCTGATACTATTCTCTATGAACTCTAGATGTTTCACAGACATCCCACTATTCGCTCCTACATATTTAAAAGCCTCAATTCCTTTCTCATGGGGAATATTAGTGTATAATGATGTTACGTTGCAAGTAATCCACATATATTCCTCCTCCCATGGTATACCTTCTAGTTGTAAAATGACATCCACTGTATCTTTGATATACAATCTAAAATTCTTAACCATAGGTTGCATATAGGAGTCTATATATGTGGATAAGTTGCTTGAAATAGATTCTATGCCAGAAATTATTGACCGGCCTGGGGGATTCAATGGATCTTTGTGGATCTTAGGGATATGGTAAAAGATTGGAATTTTGGGGTGGGGATTATATACAAATCCAAATTCATCATTATTTAGAATCCCCTCACTTTTAGCTTCTATCAACATATTAAATAAACTCTTATTGTATTCTATAGTGGGGTCTTTTGTCAGTTTTTTATATGTACTATTGTCCTCCAATAATCGATTAGCCTCACCTAAATAGTCTTCTCTGTTTTGAACTATGATCCCTCCTCCTTTATCAGCCTGTCTGATGACCAATTGATGGTCGTTTTTTAATTTATTAAGTGATTGTCTTTCATGAATTTGTAAATTGTCTCTAAACGTAGATTTCTTGTTAAGGGTCCCTGAATCAAAATACATATTTAACTCTTCTGTGAGGATTGTGTTAAACACTGGGATATAATCCCCCTGTGTATGGGTTCGATTAAATGTGGAGGGATGTTTGAATTTACTATGTATAATCTCATTTTCACCTTCATGTAAACTCAAATTCATTAGATCTTCTATTTCAATATTTGTGTTATCACTACCTCTATCAGTTTGTGTGGTAGCTAATTGTTTCAAATTTTTTAAGGTATCTAAATTCCATTATGAACTGGAATCATACCAAAACTGTACCGATTACATCCAGAGGCACCTGTCAATCTACATATGTAGTTTATGGCCTTACTTGTAAATGACTAGACCTCCAAGCATTTATCCTATAGTAAGCCACATATGAAGAAGCTATAGTGACCTGAGAGTAGGTAGAAAGTAGGAAGGTTATTAATTAGAACACTAGAATGTAGTATATACTGGATCCACAATGATAGGTAGGAAATTGATCACTAAGAAATGGGATGTATGCACTTAAGCTTGATAGGGAGATTTTTTAGTGTTAACAATTTTGGTGTTAATACATTAAGACGTTAAACATGAGAGATGAATTGAGTGGAGAGAGATACAGATTCACGCATATATTGTAGTGGGGTATCATACATGATTTTTAAAGAAGTGTTATTAAAAGATTGGTTTTATTATTATTTAATGTATGTAAGATCGATATTTTAACGCATATATGTATTAGGCATAAATTAAAATTTAAATGTTCTGTTTTATGAAGTGCTTTTTATCGATGCATTATTGTGTATTTTAAGAGAGTTGTTGCAAAAAATAATATTGTTTTTTTTAAATAGTTACATAACATATAGTGGCAACTTACATGAACTGATTCATTTGTTTATGTCACACTATCCTTCTTTTCACACGCCCGATGAGCTGTATGAGTGGGCGTGTGAATGCTAAGCTAAGGATTGGTGCAAAACAGAACAGAGAGGAGGAGCTACCCGGATTTAAGAGAGTATCCCCGCAAAGAAGTTATTCAGCGTCCAAAGTCTTGAAAAAGTCTGCAGAAGCCGGACGAAACGCGTAGACGACGAGGACTAGAGTCACAGACATTATCGTTGCAAAAAGAACCAAAAAGACACTTATTGTAAAGACTGCCAGTGACGGAGCTCACACGCTAGAGAGAGACACCAGTGAGAAGCAGAATCAGCTGCTGGAAAACCGTATGCCGAGAATTGTGTGTTGATCTGAAGGCCCTTTTAATTGGTATATCTTGTAAGTGCAATCTATGTGTATGCGCAAAGTGGAATTATTAAACCTTTTACCTTGAGTCGTGGTTGCGCTCTCTCTTCTGTTTTGTAGTATCGTTATAGTCTGAAACACTCCTTAGTGAAGCAGCACCAAACTCATAAGAAAACAGGAGAGATCACAACAAGTAGAAGCAAAGGATTTCTGAAGACATTTGATCTACCATACTCCCTGAGACATTAAGGTGATATGAAGTCAGTACACTTCTAATTACAAGCAGAATATATTGTTTGGAGTTTAATAGAAAAAACTGTTGGTATTATTCTCATCTCAAGGCTATACATTTTATGTGTGCAACTCATGTCTCTAAGTATTGTAATAGAATACCTATATAATTTAGATGTGATATTCGCACAGAGCATTAAGTAAAAGTACCCTGAACAGTTCCATTACTATTTTGAAAGCCTATTATTGAATTTGGTGGTTAGCGTTTTTTTTGGGAAGTGAACTGATTCATTTGTTTATGTCACACTATCCTTTTCACACGCCCGATGAGCTGCATGAGTGGGCGTGTGAATGCTAAGCAGAGGATTGGTGCAAAACAGAATCGAGAGGAGGAGCTACCCGGATTTAAGAGAGGATCCCCACAAAGAAGTTATCCAGCGTCCAAAATCTTGAAAAAGTCTGCAGAAGCCGGACAAAACGCGTAGACGACGAGGACTAGAGTCACAGACATAATCGTTGCAACAAGAACCAAAAAGACACTTATTGTAAAGACTGCCAGTGACGGAGCTCACATGCTAGAGAGAGACACCAGTGAGAAGCAGAATCAGCTGCTGGAAAACCGTATGCCGAGAATTGTGTGTTGATCTGAAGGCGCTTTTAATTTGTATATCTTGTAAGTGCAATCTATGTGTATGCGCAAAATTGAATTATTAAACCTTTTACCTCGAGTCGTGGTTGCGCTCTCTCTTGTTCTGTTTTGTAGTATCATAGTCTGAAACACTCCTTAGTGTTCAGTGAACTGTGAAGCAGCACCACGCTCATAAGAAAACAGGAGAGATCACAACGAATAGAAGCAAAGGATTTCTGAAGACATTTGATCTACCATACTCCCTGAGACATTAAGGTGATATGAAGTCAGTACACTTGTAATTACAAGCAGAATATATTGTTTGGAGTTTAATAGAAAAAACTGTTGGTATTATTCTCACCTCAAGGCTATACATTTTATGTGTGCACCTAAGGGCTCTAAGTATTGTAATAGAATACCTATATAATTTAGATGTGATATTCGCACAGAGCATTAAGTAAAAGTACCCTGAACAGTTCCATTACTATTTTGAAAGCCTATTATTGAATTTGGTGGTTAGCGCAGTTTTTTTGGGAAGTGTATTATCTAATTTGCTTTATTCTTTCGGTATCTGTTGTTGAAGAAACAGCAATGCATATGGGTGAGCCAATTACACGAGGCTTCCATGTGCAGCCACCAATCAGCAGCTACTGAGCCTATCTAGATATGCAAAGGATATCAAGAGAATGAATCAAATTAGATAATAAAAGTAAATTATAAAGTTTTTTAAAATTGCAAGTTATTTCTAAATCATAAAGGAAACATTTTGGGTTTCATGTCCCTTTAATTTCTGGTTAAAAACATGTAAAAATTATGGCTTTGAATTTTTAGAGTACTGGGCTGATGTTTCATTTGGGTACAATTTGTACAGTAAGGAAGAATTGCACCTGAATGATGTGGGTGCAGGTGTGTTATGGAGAGGAGCTTACTATGTTTAGAGAATGTTTGAAATATGTTTAGGTACATGCTTACAAGCCCTGCTAATGCAAATAGGAAAGGCTGCTAATAAAACGGTTATTACCAGTGTTGGAATTATCAGACACTTTTAACTACCTTGAAATAAACTGGGCAAATGAAACTAGCAATACAACTAAGGGGGATAGATTTTTAAATATGCTAAAACATAACTTCTTGTCAGAATTAATAGAGGAATCTGCTAGTAATAAATCTATACTGGATTTAGTGCTATCAAATAATACATAGATAATATCAAACATAGAAGTGAAAGAACATTTAGGCAACAGTGATCATAACAAGGTCACATTTGAAATACAGCAGTATTACAAGGGGGTTCAACCAAAACACTTAATTTTAAGAAAACACTTGTTAAATAGCATAACTTGGGACTAATTATTCTCAAATAAAAACACAGAGAATAAATTAAATTACATTTTTTGTTAAATAAAAATATAAATAAACACATACCACATGGACAATAAAGACAAGCCAATATGGCAAAATACAATTGTTATAAGAGAAAATAGGAAAAACACATAGGGCATTTAAAAAGTTCAAAAAAAATAGTATGGACTAATCATTCCAAATATATAAGGAATGTAACAAAGCGTGCAAAAGAGCAATCAGATTAGCCAAAACTGAACAAGAAAGTTATTGCAAAAGATTCTAACACAACCCCGAAAAGGTTTTTAAAGTATATAAATAGCAAAAATCTAAGAAGGAAAATATATATAAGTACATTAAAATGTGAGAACGGTTGCATGATTAATAGTGACCCCGGAATGACTGAGGTGCTTAACCATTTCTTTTTTTCATTATACACAAGAGAGGAACCAATAGGAGAGGCATTGAAACAAACTAAAACATACAAGCCATACCAATAACTGGGTTATCTCTAAATGACATCAGGAAAAAAAAAGGATAATATCAATGTAAATAAAGCTTCAGGTCCAGATGGAATACACCCTAGGGTTCTAAGGGAATTTAGCACTGTTATAGCCAAACCTCTGCTCCCAGTACTGGCGTAAAGCTGTGTGCCACTTTTTAAAAAAAGGGAAGCAGGGCTGATCCAGGAAGCTATAGACCAGTAAGACTGACATCAGTAGTTGGGAAGATACTGGGATTATATTTAAGAGTATAGTCGGGGAAAACAAGTTCAAATCAACATGGTTTTATGAGTAATAAATTATGACAAACAAATCTAGATTCTATGAATAGGTAAGCAAAAATATAAAGGTGAATCAGTTGATGTAATTTACTTGGATTTTGCTAAGGCCTTTGGTCACATGGGAGATTATTGTACAAAATTAGGGGACTGGGAATATCTGAAAATGTTAGCTGATGGATAAATAACTGGATAAAAGACAGGACGCAACGTGATATAGTAAATGGATCATGCTCAGATTGGACACAAGTAATTAGTGGAGTCCCTCAGGGATGGGTGTTAGGCCCTGTTCTTTTTAATATTTTTTATAAATGAATTGGAGGAAGGATAAAATAGCAACATCTCTATTTTTGCAGATGATACAAAGCTGTGTAAGGTGATTAAATCAGAGCAGGATGTAATTTCTTTGCAACAGGATTTACAAAATAAATAAAAAAGGCTGGTAAATTGCAAATTAAATTTAATATTGGTAAATGTAAGGTTCTATATTTTGGATGTAAAAAGATGTAAGCTACCTATTACTTTAACAGGACAAGACTTAGTAAATCAGAGGAGGAAAAAGAATTAGGCGTACTTATAGAGAAGCTAAAAATGATTGTGCAAAGCATCAGCTTCTAAGGCTAAGACACGTATTAAGAGGCAAAAATGCAAGGGAAGAAAGCATAATTCTGTTGCTGTATAAATCCCTGGTAAGACCTCACCTCAAGTATGTAGTGTAGTGTAGTGCAGTGACCAATTTTAAAAAGGGACATTGCAGAATTAGAAAAAGTTCAGAGAAGGGCCACAAACCTAGTGAGGGGAATGGAGGATTAAACTATGAAGAGACTTTAGTCAAACCGGGTCTGTTTTACTATTCAAGGCCCATATAAAGAGTTGGTGGAAGAGCTGTATATTCCAAGACAAGAGTTTAAGGCTAGAAGGATATTTTTATCTCCAGCAACATGTTTTTTTTCTTTCACAGTAAGAACAATCAGATTTTTGAACATCTTGCCTAAGTAGGTTGTCACTACCAATACCTTAGATAAATTTAAAAATGCAAAAGATAAGAAAAAACACCCAGAACTTGTGACAATTAACTTAATATAAGCCGCCACTTTGTGGAGGGCACAATATCCATTTAACCTTTTAATGCCGTTCTATTCCGTCATTACACTGGACTTTAGAGCCGTTATGACAGAATAGAACGTCATAGCCAACGGCTGTCCTGAAGCCTTCTGTGCTTCCAGGATTTGATCGCGGTATGGAGGGCGTTCCTAGGGACGCCCCCCAATAATTGAAATATCGCGATTGTGTGGTTTCAATTTGTCTACATCGGAACAGTTGTTGCGATGTAGACACTTTAGCCCAGTCACGAAAGGGTTGATAAGCCTCTCTGCCAGATCACTTGTGTCTGTAACACAATCACATGACCATCCTCGTTTCAACCCTGTGAATCAAAGAAACCAACTGCTGCTCCACTAAAACACGGTCTTATGACAAACACTCCACAGGATCTCCTGTACAACCGGCTCAAAGCAGCCACCGCCTTCAGCCTCTAACAAAGACCTCCGTGCCCCCAGACTTGCCTACAACCTGTGATTTAGAGCCTTTTATGTTGAACTGTTTTTACTGGATTCATTAATAAAGTTTTGGAATATTTAATTAAATTGGTCAGCTACTTCAATTTTTTCAACTTCATAATTTTAGAAACTTAAAATGGGCTAGATATATTTCTGGCTAAAAAACAAACAAAATTCAGGGATCTGATTGCTTGTGTTAAATGGGTCAGCATTCTAATTGACTAATATAAATGAAATTGTCAGTTTCTTAGTGTAAATCAGGTAGTCTCTGTATAGGTTAACCTTGACGGAATTCTGTGTTTTTTTTTTTTTTTTAAACCTGATCTACTATGCTACTATGGACATTCAACGTTGACATTCTTTCAAATAGGAAGCTGGTTTGTTTCCCGGTAAATTTAGAATCATATCTAAAAATATGACAAGATTTTTTTAAACCTGTATCAGTACATACCACAATGGTCCTAACAAAGCATGGTACATTTATAATATATCTTTGGAAGTATAAATAAAAACTGGTCTTGAGTTATCCTTTCTTAAAGAATTGTTCAAAACTTTAGTTATACAATTCTTTAAAAGAAAGGATAACTCAAGACTAGCTACTCCCTATTAAAGCTACGAGTGGCATACAGAGAAGGCACGCACAGCAAGTGATATAAGTAGGCCATGACACCAACTCAAAAGAGCTTTTATTTTTAATACCCAACAATACCAGTGTAAAGTTGCATTTTTTTATTTTATTTTTTTTTAAATAAAAAAAAATGCAAAATCAGGCTTTGTTTCTGGTGACTTACAGAATAAAAACAAATGATAACCAGCTGACCAAAATGTAATGACAAATAAAGTCCAGTACCAATGTGAATCAGTTGTGGTGCAATTTAAAGGATAGACTAATAAAAGCTGACATAGGTCCAAGTGTTATGAATAAACAGATTTATCTTACGAACAAAAAGGTAAATATGTTTTTCATTCAAGAACAGGGAAAAAAATATGTAACTTTTTTTTTACTTGTAATTCAAATTTTGCAATTTATAGGATTAAATGCCCTTGTGGGTGGCGCTACATTGGTGAGATTACTAGGTCTGTCCATGATAGAATAACTACAGTGCACTAATTAAAATAGCCAGTAGGTGGAGCTGTCCGCTTATATTGCAGCAAAGTAATGCAACTTAGCTGACTCAAATTGATCTGTGTACACAGAGCAGACCTATCGAGCAACAAGCTCTAGCAGCCACTTCCCTATTATCTTCCTGTCCAGCAGCTTGAGGTGAGGGTGTCTGTCTATTAATCACTGCAGATTGAAATGCATAGAATAGGTGCAGACCCAATATTATCTAACCTGCTAACAATGCAGAGAACTGTTTGCAGAAAAATGCACGTAAAAAACGTTTTTGTTCATTACACTTAGTTTGATGATGCAGTCTGTTGTCTAATTATTTTATTAGGTGCTGTTAGCAAATGTTTTTGTTCATTAAACTTAGTTTGATGATATAATCTATATTAGGTTTATAATGCTGTTTAGCATTTAATCTCTTAATTTCAAAGCTTTAAAAATAATGTAAATTAGGTGTTACTTCTGACTAATTTTGAGAGGCGCCTGGAACCTAACTCCCCACTGACTTACTTTATAAACTGGGTTTCAATTTACAACCATTCCTCCTGGAACCTAACCCATAAACTGAAGGCTACCTGTACTCTAAATTTGTCTCCACTTTAAAAAAGGACATTTTTCTTTCATGGTAGAAGTAAATTGGAAAGTTGAATAATAGAAACATTTGGGTTTCATGACCCTTTAATGCATTCCCAAAGGCTCCTTTTCTCTCATTTTTACTGGTGTGTATACAATTGTTTGCAGACAGCTACTTTAACTTTTTTTAAATACATACACTTGTACCTTTCCTATCCCTATCTACATTGTAGAAAAGCTATGTAAATAGACAATAGCACTGATTAATCTCCTAGTGGGGGGTATGAGGGACAGAGATTTTGTATGTGAAATATCAACTTCTGTTTATTCATCCCCAGCAATAATAAGCATTTCAGTATGTAACATAACACTTGCAAGTCTGCCCACTGTTATGGGCATGCCCTAAGAAACGGTTTTAATGAGAGGAACCCCCAGCTATTTCAAATACAGTAACAAACATGAAAGAATATCCAATACATTTAATACAGTAGGTATAACAAGTTACTAAGAATTTAGTATAAGGAAACTCATTTTGTAGTAGTGTGTCTCTTTAGGGTCTACCATGTGTGGAATTATAGTATTGCATAAAACCCAAGTCGCCCCCCCCATTAAGCAATGAAAAGGAAGGGAAGTGTTTTAAGGATTTGCTCTGGTTTACAGTTAAGATATTTTCGTTTTCGAAGGCTTCCCTCAACCTATCCCTATAATAGATTCAAAGGTTTTTAGAAATGAAAAATCAAGCCAATTTGTGGGAAACCGGTATTAAACTGCTCTTGATTTTGTTTTCAGTACTTTGAAAACAATTACAGAGTTCTGTTTTTCTTCACAAAAAGGTGGTATTTAAAGACCATATAATCGCATGTTAAGATTGCAGTTAATTTGTAACTCAAATTGCATTTGAAAATGCAAGATATTGACAGTATGAAGCACACTGTTCATATACAGTAGGATAAGTCACCGCCCTTTGTGGAACCTGATTAAATATATCTGCATTTAAGTGGATATTTAAATGTAACCTTATCCCTACATTTTCCATACACTGCATTATCGCACATCAAACTTTCTTTGCAGATTTCACAGCAGCAAACCTGATTCTTTCGATTTTATGTGCTACTTAAAGTTTCACTTTCAAATACTATTTAGCTAAAGAATCAATAGGAGAAAAAAAAGCCATTCAACAATATAAATCTACAAATTTGAAGATATTTTAATGGAATATACATCAGTTTTAACCTGTAACTGTAGGATGTTCTGTCTCAAATACAATTTTCACACAATGCAAATAAAACAGTTTGTCATGTTATGCACTGTATATGTTTTACAAATCAGTAATATTATAAGACCCAGATAATCCCCAATTAATTATCGGTCTTGCAAACACCTACCAGATTCTTATATCATGCCGTTTTAATAATCCCTGGAAAGACTCATTTTATCAAAAACAAATTGCCTACGTTTTTGAAAGAACAAAAAAAAAAAAAACTAACAAGTTCTACTAGATAAAAGTGACTGATCAACAAAATGTATTCTGCAAACATAAGGTAATTGTGCCCAGAACGATTTACCTTTTCACTTGTATCAGAAAAGTTTCATTTTTTGCAATGTGGGGTCCACCATGTCATACAACTGATTTCAAATGTGAACTTGAAATGTACATGTTATCTACTAACAAAACTGTTTACTTTAAACAAAAACAAAAAAACGCACTTGTACAATTTCAAAGAAAAAAAAACAGGCACACCCATTCTGGTTTTTATTAAAAATTAGCAAAAATCTGTACAAAAAGATATTCCCGGTTCATGGTGAAAATAAGCAGTAGTAAGTTATCGTCTTGGACCTCCTCTCCCCCGTCCTCTTCCTCGTCCTCTTCCACGGCCCCTTCCCCTGCCTCTTCCAGCAACTAAAAAATAAAAAAAATCATGCATTACAAGTTATGAGGAAACAAGTGATAATTTCTACAATTCAATAATAAATAAATATTTAATGTGTAGTTAAAAAAAAACAAAAACAAAAAAACTTTGCAATATACTTTCATTATTTTGTTGTACTATAGTAACTAAATTAGGGGAGAAAAGCTACTAGTACAGGAGGAGAAAGTTACTAACCCACTAAGTGGACCATTTATCAAACTCCGTATGGAGCTTGAAGAGCCGTGTTTCTGGCTGCTCCATAACCTGTCCTCCTGCTCTGAGGAGGCAGACAGATCGCGTGAAATCAACCTGATCCAATACGATCGGGTTGATTGACACCCGAATCTGCAGGGGGCGGCGTTGCACCAGCAGTTCACAAGAGCTGCTGGTGCAATGCTGAATGCGGAGAGCGTATTGCTCTCCACATTCAGCGATGTCTGTCGGACATGATCCGCTGATCGGATCATGTCGGACAGACATTTGTTAAATAGGCCCCTAAGGGTTAAATAAGGATTTTTTTTAAAATCATGCATTCAGTAAAGTGCCTTTATGCAAATTCCATATATAGTATATTTCTGAAAGTGAATGTAAAATGTTCCTCTGTAAATACGTCAACAATGACTAAACCGGCACCATCCAATCACGACAGGGCCTCATGAGATGGACGCTTGGGGGGGGGGGGGGTTGAAGAAGTAAAAGTTAAGTATTTGTAAAATACTGTGCAATGTAAACTTTCATCAATGAAAGTGACCCCGTTTTTAATCGTATATTTAAAAAACAGGCCCTAATTGATTAACGTTTACATTCACTTTAATTATAACTTAAAATGGCCAAAATAGTTGAAAATTAGAGCATGTCATTTTAAGACTATTGACCTGCAAAGGGACTAAACACACAGTAGTAGTGCTGCTTGGGATCCGCAGAGTACTTCAGGTCCAAAACAGAACTGTCGCTGTTTCAATCAGCAGTGCACTTTACTGAGAATTCATGATTTAAAAAAAAAATTTTGCAAATAAATCAGCTATTTTTCTTCTAAATGTCATCTGAATGCAGCAAAACATTTTAGCAACTATATATATATAAAAAAAAAAAAAAAAACACAACATAACACTTACCAGCTTCTCTTTTCTTAGATTTAACTTTTGGTTCAACGTCAACAAGTAGGGTGTCAAGGGGCAAGCTATCTGGTAGTATAAAGTAACGGATATTATTTCCTCTTATACTTAAAGTCTCCAACTGCACAGGCTCTCTGTTTTTCACAGTCATTTTTACAGCTTTCAAGTGTGTATTCATACTGACGTCAACACCTGGAAGAAGAAGAAAACAAATAAATGGATTAGATACTTTTACTAAATTGCAGTGTATGTTAAGAACAGTAATAATATATTAGAGAAATGTTTTCCTCTGGGCTTAATAAATCAGGAACACCAGGGAGCTTTAAATAATTAAAAGTGCAATATACAATATAACCCCTTTGTCAGGATGTCAGAAAATATATATTTAGTAAGTAAATAAGCGATAGGTTTTAAAAAAATTATAGCACTGAAAAAGCTTATTGGGACAGAAAGGCCACAATTGAAACAGGTAGGATTTCAATTTTGTATAGTAGCATTTTTGCTATATACTTCCATTAGCAAAAATTATAATAAAAAAAAAAAAAATGATAAATTTAAAAATGAACTTCAATTTGCCACCCACTCATAATTTGGCAGCCATCATCCAATCAGACTCATATGTATATAAGGTGAACTCTTGTACATCTTTCGTAGTAGCTGGCACCTCAAATTGTGCATTAGACTGTGCCCAATTCGATAATGGAAGCGAATTAGAAAGTCTCCTAAAATTGCATGCCAATCTGTACAGATTCATCAGCAAGGCAAGCTTGCACACTTGATAGGGAGTAAGGGAAAATCCCTAGAGCTCTGTTTACGGTGAGAATTACATGAATATTCATAAGCAGAAAAAAAAAAAATTCATTTCTAAAGGGACAGTCAAGTCCAAAAAACCCCCCCTCACAATTCAAATAGGGCATGTAATTTTAAACAACTTTCAAAATTACTTTTATCACCAATTTTACTTTGTTCTCTTGGTATCCTTAGTTGAAAGCTAAACATAGGAGGTTCATATGCTAATTTCTTAGACCTTGAAGGCCGCCTCTAAGCTGAATAAATTTTTAACCACTAGACGGCGTTAGTTTGTGTGTTTTATATAGATAACATTGGGCTCATGCACGTGAATTTACAGAGGAGTGAGCACTGATTGGCTAAAATGCAAGTCTGTCAAAGGAACTGAAATAAGGGGGCAGTCTGCAGATGCTTAGATACAAGGTAATTACAAAACTGGGGAATTGGTAATAAAGGGATTATCCATCTTTTAAAACAACAAAAATTCTGGTGTTGACTGTCCCTTTAAAAGGGCTTTAGCTGCAAAACTTGATACATGTACTGTATACTGAAAGGTTTACCACACACACACACCAATCTGATACAAGGGAAGAAATTTAGGTAGCAGTTAAATTACCTTGAAAAAGATACATTTAAAAATGTGTTACAAACTCGGCCATGCCTGATATTTTTTCAACATACATCAGACTTGCATAAAAACACCACACCCAGAGGCAGAACTTTTTTCACTTTCTGCGATAATTTTTTTAGTGAAATGTTTCTGCAGGTCATTTTTAAATAAAATTCAATTTTAAAATTAGGCAGTTATACTAAAAGCACCAGTACAATTGCAATGTGTTGGTTAACTGGAGAATAAAGCCCTTTTTAAATGTTTTAGAATAGATTGTAGTAGCTAAAAATTGCGTTGCAAATTAGCTGCATACAAAAAAAGAAATTGTAAAATGTCTTGAATAAATGTGTTTCCTTTTCTCTTTGTCTAACACAGAAGTGTATTAAAAAAGGTGCATTACTCATACGAATGTCTTACATTCAGAAAAAAAACAGCTTTGCAGACTGGGATAGGCTAGGGGGCAGGTTTGACAATAATCCCTGAGAGCCAGACAACAATCAATGCATTGCTGCTTTGCAGCACTACTGCATATTTGACTGTTCACGTCAAACAGCACTTTGCTCTGAATGCACCGTGTTAAGGAAAACTTACACAGTGCAGCCAGAGCACAGCTGTTTGAAAAGAACAGCCTAATGTGGAGCAGTGCTGCAAAGTTAGAGCGCTAACAGTTCCTGCATGTGTCCTGTTCTTTCTGCAGACATCTCAGATCACTGTATGTTCTGCCTTGGGGTACACCCCCCCACCCCCATACACACATACAAACACACCCACCACTCTCCCATTCACAAACCCACAGACAGCAAAGAAAAGCAAGAACATATAATTGACATAACCGTTCAATCTTCCCACCAAAATACACATAAGGGCATAACTCTACAAGTGTCAGCAGGATAGCCTACCTTTAAAGATAAGTTAGTCATTAGATTTAGTTGCCTATTAGTCCCAGGTTCCACTTGTGCAACAACTAGCACACATTTCAGTTACTGTCTTCCCTCACCTCCCCTACATATTGGTACCGGTGACGGTAACGATGTCATATGAATACTACGAAAATATATATCTCTTGCAATTTAGATATCACATACCCTCATGTTACAATTAATCTTCTAAGCAAGAATGTAAAGCTTAGAAGTCAGCCCATTTTTGGTTCAGCACCTGGGTAGCTCTTGATGATTGGTGGCTAAATGAACCCAGCTCCTACTGAGCATGTACAAGAATTCACAGAACATACATATTATGCATTTGTGATTATGCATTGATGAAACGGCCAGGAGCTTGTGGCCGAGAAACGCGTCTATAGCTCAAACAATAAATATTTTTAATATATTTTTATACCACAGCCTGACTTGTTGTGGCGTTTTCATTCACATGCCAAGCTTTTCTGTCACGGACAGATTATTTTTATTGTGAATTATTTTATTTCCAACACCGACCCGGGTGCCGAGTGTTTCACACGCAGGGGAGATTTGCTCGTCTTCTCCCACACAGCACGGCTCCATAGAACTCAGCCTCAGATTGTGGGGGAGAGTCCACGGCTACATCGGCGGAGACCTGTTTGTCCACTATACAGCGTACTGACTGCTGAATAAACGTCAGCCTGCACATTTGCACCTTCTTTTATAAGGGTGCCAATGCTCTTGTGAGTATATCTACATTTGACGTCCTCTGATGTGATTGCACACCCCTTTTCCTTTTGAAACTTATTTGCACTATGAGGCGCTGTCTTCTCTTGTTCCATCTTTAGATTTGTTCTGATCAGACACCTTTCACGACCAGCTGCCTGCTGCACATTGAACACCTACATTGAGATAAGAACTCTACTCTATTTACAGAGACTTTGACGGCTCAAGTCTTTTTCTTCTGCATTACTGAATTGGGACTCAATTAAACGATAAGCACTTTTTTCCTTTATTATTTTTGAGTACCATTGTTGCTTCTATATATTTTTTTCACCAATTTTGTTGACATATGTTTCCACTAATTTGTCTATATTTTTTCACTCTGTTGATATATTGCCTTATTATTTGCAGACATATTGTTTTATTATTTGCAACTAGACTCATATCGCTTTATCATACGTATTACTATCGATATTTTTTATATATATGAGAGTTCACTATACACTAGTAGCTTACAATCGCCATTTCTAAAGGTATATGCTTCACACCTGATTACACCTCACTTCCACTGATTCGTTTGCCCATCGATGAGCACACTCTTCCAACCCTCATCTCAGACACAGTCTTTTTACTAAGCGCTTATTTTATTTTATTATCATTCTTTCTTTAAGATATATTTGGCGCACTCTATTACCATTCTTTGGTATCTTCTTCACTGTATAGTCACAGCCCGGCCCGACCACGCCATTATACACAGTGCAGCTCGCTCCTGCTCTCTGACAGAGCAGGAGCGAGCTGCACTGTGTATAATGGCGCGGTCAAGCCAGGCTGCGACTATACAGCTGGCCCGATGCTCTGTGTGAAAAGAACAGCCGTTTTAAAAAATTAAAGGGGAATATTATGTTTTATAAAGTTTGCGCTAATATAATGTTATATAACTCTGCACTATGTGCAGAATTATATAACATTATTTTTGAGGTTTACCGACACTTTAACATAACCCTTTTTTCAATATTTAAATACAATTTTTAAAAATACATAAAATTATTTTCTGGCTAATCTTTGCTCTAAATGCATCATTCAAGCAATGATTTGTTCTTAATGTCCCTTTCACTTTTTGCAGGGGGGTAGCGTCGCTAGTCTTAAAATAACCTCAGATAAAAGTATATTATTTTTTCACTGACTTGGTCCTTGGAATATTGATGCTTTAAACCCTTTATTTGAATTAAGTGGCCCTAGTTTATATTCCTATGGTCATGGGATAAAATGGGCCTCTATAGCGTCACCTAATAGAATACAATAGAAGAATTGAGTGAATGAAGTAAAAGGAGGTAATCATTTTTCAAATCTTTAGATTGTATTTGGTTCATGTGCCTTGTTCATGCAACTTTTTTTTAAAACCAGAAGTTGCAAAGTGGAGAAAAAAAAAAAAAAAGTATAAGGTATGATTTTTCACTAGTTTAATCATAATTTATTGCAATCTGTTTATGGAAAAAACACTGTTAACACACAGGAGAAGCACTGAGAAAGAATATATAAGGAGCTAAATTAAAATTCTCAAATTGGAGCATTTCATTACTGCATGTCTGTGTAGTACAGTTTAACCCCTGTAAAGGGATAAACAAGCTTGAGAGCAGCAATACACTACTAGGAGCAAGTGGAACACATCTGATGAACAGAAAAGGGAGTGTAGCCACCAATCACCAGCTAGCTCCCAATAGTGTTGCATATGTACATATTACCTCAACAAAGGATACTAATGGAACAAAGAACATTTGAAAATAAACGGGAAACACTTTTGTGATTCAGATACAAGTAAGTTTAAAATTATAGCCTCTTATAAAGTCTACTTAATTCACTTAGTACCCTTTGTTGAAGGTGCAGCCAGCAAATCGGGTAAGCAAACCAATCGAGATGCAATAAGTGCAGAATACTAACACAGTTAACCTGCATTAAAATAATGCACATAAAAGAACCCATTTACAATGTATTAAACGGGTGTTGTATTTAAGTAGTTACAGGAAATTCATTGGAGTTCTAGTAAAATAAAAAATACCGCTAGGACTGTACATTCTCTTTACAGTGCCATTGACTATAACAAAGACGCTTCCTCTACGCTATAAATACCTGTGATAGTGCCGTGAACCTGAGTCCCATTTTTCAGTTCTATCGTCACTGTCTCGTGGCTCAGTTTCATCAAAAATCTAAAAATAAAGAAAATACACACAACGGTCACGTTTGACAAACGGAAATAAAATATAAAATTCTATACAAACTCACCTACTGTATTAATTCACTTGGTTATTAAGAAGACCCACATGAGGCTCCGAAACCCTTTGTATTAATCAGAACCCCGCTACATTTTTTTCCCGCCCCACAAACCTCCTACTACTGAAACCCGTTGTGGCTAATCGGTCTCCATCCTTCATCGCTGTATATACTTAACATGAAATACATACCTCACTAGCTTCATGACTGCAGGTAAAAAGCACCGAGCTGATTATTTGCGTACAAATCCAGCCGGTTTCCCAGTAAACCCCTTTTATTCACGGTCACAATTACAAGGCCTCAAATCGCCAGGCAATGAATGAACGCAATATAATGGTTCCGATAACCCGGATACGGAAGTTATCTGAAAGCGGAAATCACCAGTTACTTCCATGTTTGCGTCTTTTCATAATTGTTAAAACTTTATTGAAAGTTAGCAATGAGAAAATAGTGACAATTCTGAAACATACACACAGACTCCTGAAGTCCCGATCGATGGCATAGTCTTACTGATGTAATAAAATAAGATACTGTGACTGTTATAAAACACGAGTACTTTAATACAGCCTAATAGAAACAAACAACTACATAATATAAACGTCAACGCGAAATAACTAGTTGCTATAGTAGATGCACGCCACGTTAAAAAAGGCAATATAAAATAATGGCAAATATCTGCACTAAATTTAATGTCCTGGTAAAATCTTAGTTTAGCGTTCTAAATTATTTTCTCAGCCATATCTCATTATTTTCCTACAAAAATTGGCGTGGGGGTTCAGATGAGGGCCAACAATGCTGCAATGTTTGTGTCTCCAGGAACAAAAAGGGGAGACATATTTTGGGGTGTAAAGTCCCTGTTTTCCCCATAGACTTTCCCCAGCCAGCCAGCGTGTACATTACGGTGATCTGTTCCTTTAAGGCTCTGTGTGCAGGTGTTAAGCTGCCCTTTAAGGTTACGCTGCATGCACATTATGGTGATCTGTCCCTTTAATGCTCTGTGCGCAGGTGTCGAGCTGCCCTTTAAGGTTGCACTGCGTCCACATTAGGGTGATCTGTCCCTTTAAGGCTCTGTGCGCAGGTGTCGAGCTGCCCTTTAAGGTTGCGCTGCGTGCACATTATGGTGATCTGTCCTTTTAAGGCTCTGTGCGCAGGTGTCGAGCTGCCCTTTAAGGTTGCGCTGCGTGCACATTATGGTGATCTGTCCTTTTAAGGCTATGTGCGCAGGTGTCGAGCTGCCCTTTAAGGTTGCGCTGCATGTACATTACGGTGATCTGTCCCTTTAAGGCCCTGTGCGCAGGTGTCGAGCTGCCCTTTAAGGTTGCGCTGCATGTACATTACGGTGATCTGTCCCTTTAAGGCTCTGTGCGCAGGTGTCGAGCTGCCCTTTAAGGTTGCGCTGCGTATACATTACGGTGATCTGTCCCTTTAAGGCTCTGTGCGCAGGTGTCAAGCTGCCCTTTAAGGTTGCGCTGCGTGAACATTACTGCGATCTGTCCCTTTAAGACGGTGTGCGTGTGGTGCTAGTTGACCCTTTGAAGGCTGTGTGGGTTTTTGCCTGTCCCTTTAAGACTGTGACCAGGTGCTATCCTGCGCTTTAAGGCTGTGTGAACATTATTTCCTCAGCAGTTTGTACAGTTGTTACTGAGGGCTGCTTTAAGTGTCTGTGTACAGTAAATAGTTACAAATGTATAAAAAGCTGTAGGCTGAGGGTTTGATACAATGTATCCATGTAGGTGAGCAGAGCTGGCTGGCTGGGGAAAGTCTATGGGGAAAACAGGGACTTTACACCCCAAAATAGGGCTCCCCTTTTTGTTCATGGAGACACAAACATTGCAGCATTGTTGGTAGCCCTCATCTGAACCCCCACGCCCATTTTTGTAGGAAAATAATGAGATATGGCTGGGAAAATAATTTAGAACGCTAAACTAAGATTTTACCAATGTCCTACCAACAACATATCACGTACAAATTTGTATTATAAAAGCACATTCATATGAAAGACCACTGTCATTGAACGTATGAAGCTGTATGTTTTAAAGAAAGAGTGTCTTGCAATAAAAGCTCGATATTTTCCTTTTTTAAAAACTAAAAAAAATTACATCAAGCATAAGGGAAGAGAAAAAACACTATTCCCCATCACAGCATTAAAGTCACATAAAACCCAAAAGTATTATTTCATGATTCAGATAGCACATACAATTTTAAACAACTTTCCAATGTACATCTATTATCAAATTCCCTTCATTTTCTTGTTATCCTTTGTTGAAAAGCAGGCAGGTAAATTTAGAAGTGTGCACTGTGTGCAGCACTATATGGCAGGTAGTTCTGCAACACTTTTATATATTAGCAGCAGCAGCACTATTTCCTGTCATGCAGTGCTTCAGGCATGTGCACCGCTACCTATCGATATCTTCAACAAAACATGAGAATGAAACAAATTGGATAATAGAAGTAATTTGGAAACTTTAAAAAAAATAGTATTCTCTATATGAATCATGAAATAATTATTTTTGGTTTATGCAGACATCCCAAACTGCAAAAACTAATTTCAGGGAGGTGGCTTCTCCCGCTACTGCGCCGCTTCCTCCCTCCCTCCTAGTTATATATTGGACACCTTGAAACCCTAAATAAGATAGAGACTTATCATTAAAGTAGCTTCCCACTAAAGTCACATTAAAAAAAAGTAACTTTATTGCACAAGCACATACAACAAACCTATTTTCCAGTGATCAAACGCTTGTTGAATGCTTAAATATTTAAGAATACGAAGTTTAATTACGTGCAGTAAATAAGGTAGTATTTGTGTTTTTATTTTATTAAAATCAGTGGGGGCTTTTTGGTTACTGATGCATGCTTTGAGAGTTCTATAACGTCCCAGCAATTAAAGGCATTCCTTAAAGAAACACTTTTCCAGATTTGGGCCATATTGGATCATGGTACTTGGAGTTTCAGGGAGATTGCATTCCATTTGCTGGCATCAGGGAGCCGCTATTACAATCAAGGAGACTCAGGGAGAATACTACCTTATTTACTGCACGTAATTAAACTTCGTATTGAAAAATATTTAAGCATTCAACAAGCGTACGATCACTGGAAAATAGGTTTATTGTATGTGATTGTGCAATAAAGCTACTTTTTTAATGTGACTTTACTGGGAAGCTACTTTAATGATAAGTCTCTATCTTATTTAGGGTTTCAAAGTGTCCAATATATAACTGGGAGGGAGGGGGTGGTGACGCAGTAGCGGGTGAAGCCACCTCCCTGAAATTAGTTTTTGCAGGTTGGGATGTCTGCAATTATTTATATCATTTATATATATATATGCTACTGGCAGTCAAAGGGGATAAACATCCTGGAACTCTTTGCCATCTTTAGGACTCTTCATAATTAGCCTAAACTCAGGCCAGAATCCTTCCTTCATTTCCAGTTGGACTTGAGTTGCCAGCATCTTCACACGGGAGAATATTCTCTAAACCAGGAGGTATTTAGCCAGATAGTAGGAAGGTGGGTTCTACCAGAGATAGACCTCATGTCTTCTTGTTTGAACCGCAAACTTGCACACTATTGTGCCAGGTCTGGAGAACCTCAGACAAAACTGATAAATGCTGTAGCGGTTCCTTGGTCTTTCAATTTCATTAACTTTTTTCCTCCATTTGTGTTGCTATCCAGTGTGATAGCCAAAATCAAACTGGAATGGGCATCAGCAATTCTGATTGTTCCAGCATGGCCTTGCTGCAATTATTGTGCAGACTTGATTCAAATGTCCTCATGCAAGGCTTGGCATCTTCCTCTCAGGAAATATCTTCTCTCTCAAGGACCTTAAAGGGACACTGAACCCAAATTTTTTCTTTTGTGATTCAGATAGAGCATGAAATTTTAAGCAACTTTCTAATTTACTCCTATTATCAAATTTTCTTCATTCTCTTGGTATCTTTATTTGAAATGCAAGAATGTAAGTGTAGATGCCGGCCCATTTTTGGTGAACAACCTGGGTTGTTCTTGCTGATTGGTGGATAAATTCATCCACCAATAAAAAGTGCTGTCCACAGTTCTGAACTAAAAAAACATAATTTATGTAAGAATTTACCTGATAAATTCATTTATTTCATATTGGCAAGAGTCCATGAGCTAGTGACGTATGGGATATAAATTCCTACCAGGAGGGACAAAGTTTCCCAAACCTCAAAATGCCTATAAATACACCCCCCACCACACCCACAATTCAGTTTAACGAATAGCCAAGAAGTGGGGTGATAAGAAAGGAGCGAAAGCATCAACAAGGAATTGGAATAATTCTGCTTTATACAAAAAAAATCATAACCACCATAAGAAGGGTGGGTCTCATGGACTCTGGCCAATATGAAAGAAATTAATTTATCAGGTAAATTCTTACATAAATTATGTTTTCTTTCATGTAATTGGCAAGAGTCCATGAGCTAATGACGTATGGGATAGCAAATACCCAAGATGTGGAACTCCATGCAAGAGTCACTAGAGAAGGAGGGATACAAATAAAGGACAGCCAATTCCGCTGAAAAAATTAATCCACAACCCAAATCAAAAGTTTTAATCTTTATAATGAAAAAAACTAAAATTATAAGCAGAAGAATCAAACTGATTTACCCGACTCCAAATAAGCATGATGAATCAAAAGTTTTAACCAAGATGCCAAAGAAATGGCAGAAGCCTTCTGACCTTTCCTAGAACCAGAAAAGATAACAAATAGATTAGAAGTCTTCCTGAAATCTTTAGTAGCTTCAACATAATATTTCAAAGCTCTTCCACATCCAAAGAATGTAAAGATCTCTCCAGAGAATTTTTAGGATTAGGACACAACGAAGGGACAACAATTTCTCTACTAATGTTGTTGGAATTCACAACTTTAGGTAAAAATTTAAATGAAGTCAGCAAAACCGCCTTATCCTGATGAAAAATCAGAAAAGGAGACTCACAATAAAGAGCAGATAATTCAGAAACTCTTCTAGCGGAAGAGATGGCCAAAAGGAACAATACTTTCCAAGAAAGTAATTTAATGTCCAGAGAATGCATAGGCTCAAACGGAGGAGCCTGTAAAGCCCTCAAAACCAAATTAAGACTCCAAGGAGGAGAGATTGACTTAATGACAGGCTTGATATGAACTAAAGCCTGTACAAAACAATTAATATCAGGAAGATTAGCAATTTTTATGTGGAACAGAACAGAAAGAGCAGAGATTTGTCCTTTCAAGGAACTTGCAGACAAACCCTTATCTAAACCATCCTGAAGAAACTGTAAAATTCTAGGAATTCTAAAAGAATGCCAAAAGAATTTATGAGAAGAACACCATGAAATGTAAGTCTTCAAAACTCGGTAATAAATCTTTCTAGACACAGATTTGTGAGCCTGCAACAAAGTATTAATCACTGAGTCAGAGAAACCTCTATGACTAAGCACTAAGCGTTCAATTTCCATACCTTGGATTTTAGATCCTGATGGAAAAATGGGCCTTGAGATAGAAGGTCTGGCCTTAACGGAAGTGGCCAAGGTTGGCAACTGGACATCCGAACAAGATCCGCATACCAAAACCTGTGTGGCCATGCTGGAGCCACCAGCAGTACAAACAAACGCTCCATTATGATTTTGGAAATCACTCTTGGAAGAAGAACTAGAGGCGGAAAGACATAAGCAGGTTGAAAACTCCAAGGAAGTGTCAACGCATCCACTGCTTCCGCCCGAGGATCCCTGGAGCTGGACAGATACCTGGGAAGTTTCCTGTTTAGATGAGAAGCCATCAGATCTATTTCTGGAAGCCCCCACATCTGAACAATCTGAAAAAACACATCTGGGTGAAGAGACCACTCTCCCGGATGTAAAGTCGACTGAGATAATCCGCTTCCCAATTGTCTATACCTGGGATATGGACCGCAGACATTAGACAGGAGCTGGATTCCGCCCATGCAAGTATCCGAGATACTTCTTTCATGGCTTGAGGACTGTGAGTCCCACCTTGATGATTGACATACGCCACGATTGTGACATTTTCTGTCTGAAAACAAATAAACCGTTCTCTCTTCAAGAAGAGGCAAAAACTGAAGAGCTCTGAGAATAGCACTGAGTTCCAAAATATTGATTGGTAATCTCGCCTCTTGAGATTTCCAAACCCCCTGCACTGTCAGAGATCCCCAGACAGCTCCCAAACCTGAAAGACTCGCATCTGTTGTGATCACAGTCCAGGCTGGACGAACAAAAGAGGCCCCTTGAACTAAACAATGGTGATCTAACCACCAATTCAGAGATAATCGAACATTGGGATTTAAGGATATTAATTGTGATATCTTTGTATAATCCCTGCACCATTGGTTCAGCATACAAAGCTGAAGAGTGATGTGAAAACGAGCAAAGGGGATCGCGTCCTATGCTGCAGTCATGAGACCTAAAACCTCTATGCACATAGCTACTGAAGGGAATGATTGAGACTGAAGGTTTCGACAAGCTGTAACTAATTTCAGACATCTCTTGTCTGTTAGAGACAAAGTCATGGACACTGAATCTATTTGGAAACCTAAAAAGGTTACCCTTGTCTGAGGAATCAAAGAACTTTTTGGTAAATTGATCCTCCAACCATGTTTTTGAAGAAACAACACTAGTTGATTCGTGTGAGATTCTGCAGAATGTAAAGACTGAGCAAGTACCAAGATATCATCCAAATAAGGTAACACTGAAATACCCGCTCTCAGATTACAGAGAGTAGGGCACCAAGAACCTTTGAAAAGATCCTTGGAGCTGTTGCTAGGCCAAAAGGAAGAGCAACAAATTGGTAATGCTTGTCTAGAAAAGAGAATCTCAGGAACTGATAGTGATCTGGATTAATCAGAATATGAAGATATGCATCCTGTAAGTCTATTGTAGACATATAATGCCCTTGCTGAACAAAAGGCAGAATAGTCCTTATAGTCACCATTTTGAATGTAGGTATTCTTACATAACGATTCAAAATTTTTAGATCCAGAACTGGTCTGAAAGAATTCTCCTTCTTTGGAACAATGAACAGATTTGAATAAAACCCCAGACCTCGTTCCTGAAAAGGAACTGGCACAATTACCCCAGATAACTCCAGATCTGAAACACACTTCAGGAAAGCCTGAGCCTTTACTGGGTTCACTGGAATGCGTGAGAGAAAGAAACTTCTCACAGGCGGTCTTACTTTGAAACCTATTCTGTAGCCTTGAGAAACAATGTTCTGAATCCAATGATTTTGGATTGAATTGATCCAAATATCCTTGTAAAATCTTAGTCTGCCCCCTACCAGCACAGCTGCGGACTTGGGGGCTGATTTAGATCTTTTAAATGGCTTGGATTTATTCCAGACTGGAGAAGGCTTCCAATTGTAAACCGTTCCCTTAGGGGAAGGGTCAGGTTTCTGTTCCTTATTTTGACGAAAGGAACGAAAACGGTTAGCAGCCTTAAATTTACCCTTAGATTTTTTATCCTGAGGCAAAAAAGCTCCCTTCCCTCCAGTAACAGTTGAAATAATACAATCCAACTGAGAACCAACTAATTTATTACCTTGGAAAGAGAGAGATAACAACGTTGATTTAGAAGTCATATCAGCGTTCCAAGATTTAAGCCATAAAGCTCTTCTAGCTAATATAGCTAAAGACATATATCTGACATCAATTCTAATGATATCAAAAAGGCACCACAAATGAAATTATTAGCATATTGAATTAGCTGAACAATGCTATATACATTAAGATCTGGTACTTGTTGTGCTAAAGTTTCCAACCAAAAAGTTGAAGCAGCAGCAACATCAGCCAAAGAAATAGCAGGCCTAAGAAGATGACCTGAACATAAATAAGCCTTCCTTAGATAAGATTCAAGTTTCCTATCTAAAGGATCTTTAAAAGAAGTACTATCTGCCGTAGGAATAGTAGTACGTTTAGCAAGAGTAGAGATGGCCCCATCAACTTTGGGGATCTTTTCCCAAAACTCCAATCTATCAGTCGGAAAAAGATACAGTTTCTTAAACCTTGAAGAAGGAGTAAAAGAAGTACCCAGTCTATTCCATTCCCTAAAAATTACATCTGAAATAGCATCAGGAACTGGAAAAACCTCTGGAATAACTACTTGAGGTTTAAAAACTGTATGAAGATTTGTCGGTGTCAATATCTGAGGCAGAATCTTCTGAACCAGATAGATCCTCATCAGAGATAGATAAATCAGAATGCTGTCGGTCATTTAAAAATTCATCAATTTTATGAGACATTTTAAAAGACCTTTTATGTTTATTAGACGGTGGCATGACAGACAAAGCCTTCTGAATGGAATTAGAAACAAATTCTCTCACATTAACAGGAATTTCCCTGAGCATTAGATGTTGAAGGAACAACAACAGGTAATGGATTATTACTAATGGAAATATTGTCTGCATTTGAAAGTTTATCATGACAATTAACACAAACTACAGCCGGAGGAACAGTTACCACAAGTTTACAACAAATGCACTTAGCTTTGGTAGAACCGACATCAGGCAGCAGGATTCCAATAGTAGATTCTGAGACAGGGTCAGATTGAGACATCTTGCAATATGTAATAGAAAAAATAACATATAAAGCAAAATTATCAATTTCCTTATATGACAGTTTCAGGAATGGGAAAAATGCAAACAAAATAAGCCTCTGGAAACCAGAAGCAAAATTAAATAAAGACTTAAATAATGTCAAAAATCTGGCGCCAAGTTTGATGCCCACAACTGACAAAATATTTTTTGGCGCCAAGAACGTCTGCAACAAACACGTGAAAACTCTCTGCGCCAACTAAGACACCGGAAATGACGAAAATACATCAACAAACGTAATTCTTGCGCCAAAAAGTCTTGCGCCAAGAACAACGCAATAAATTATAGCATTTCGCGCTCCCGCGAGCCTAACAGCCCGCAATTTAAAAAAGAGAGTCAATTTGAAAATTTCAGGTAAGAATTTTTTTTTTTTATATGCATTTCCCAAAATGAAACTGACAGTCTGCAAGAATATACTGATTAACCTGAATCATGGCAAATAAGTACAAAACATATATTTAGAACTTTACGTATAAAGTGCCAAACCATAGCTGAGAGTGTCTTAACCCCTTAATGACAACTGACGTACCAGGTACGTCATGCATTAACAAGCAGTTAAAGACAATAGACGTACCTGGTACGTCAGTTGTCTAACAGAGTGCTGGAAGCGATTGCGATCGCTTCCAGCAGCTCTGAGGGTATTGCAGTGATGCATCCTGCAATACCCCTTTACAAGCCTCCGATGCAGAGAGAGCCACTCTGTGGCCCTCTCTGCACCAGAGCGTCGTTGGTGGGTGGGAGCAAGGCAAGGAGGCGGGTGGGCGGCCTGCCAAGGGCCTGTGATGTGGAGGGGGGCGGGGGCTGGATCGGAGGCGGCAGTGTCCGGGGGCGCGCACAGATGCGCGTGCGCTTGTGCACGGGGGGAGGCGAGTGGGCGCGTGCACGGGGCGGGAGCGGGTGGGAACTGCTACACTACAGAAAAATGTAATACAAAATTGGGAGAAAAGGGGGGATTTTAATGTCATAAACAATCGAAGGGTTCTGGGAGGGGGGGGGAAGCTACACTACAGAAAATTGCAAAAAAGTAAAAAAAAATAATAAAAGCATATTTTTTATTCTAAACTGGGTACTGGCAGACAGCTGCCAGCACCCAAGATGGCGCCCATTATGCTAGAGGGGGAGGGTTAGAGAACTGTTTGATGGGGGATCCGTGAGGTTGGGGGCTAAGGGGGGATTCTATACAGCAGCATATGTAAATATGCTATAAAAAAAAGCAAATAAAACAAAACAAATATACCTTTTATTTTAGTACTGGCAGACTTAAGATGGCGGGAACAATTGTGGGGTGGGGGAGGGAAGAGAGCTGTTTGGGAGGGATCAGGGGGTCTGATGTTTCAGGTGGGAGGCTGATCTCTACACTAAAGCTAAAATTAACCCTGCAAGCTCCCTACAAGCTACCTAATTAACCCCTTTACTGCTAGCCATAATACACGTGTGATGCGCAGCGGAATTTAGCGGCCTTCTAATTACCAAAAAGCAACGCCAAAGCCATATATGTCTGCTATTTCTGAACAAAGGGGATCCCAGAGAAGCATTTACAACCATTTGTGCCATAATTGCACAAGCTGTTTGTAAATAATTTCAGTAAGAAACCAAAAATTGTGAAAAATGTAAAGTTTTTTTTTATTTGAACGTATTTGGCGGTGAAATGGTGGCATGAAATATACCAAAATGTGCCAAGATCAATGCTTTGGGTTGTTTACTACACTAAAGCTAAAATTACCCCAAAAAGCTCCCTACATGCTCCCTAATTAACCCCTTCACTGCTGGGCATAATACACGTATGTGCGCAGTGGCATTTAGCGGCCTTCTAATTACCAAAAAGCAACGCCAAAGCCATATATGTCTGCTATTTCTGAACAAAGGGGATGCCAGAGAAGCATTTACAACCATTTATGCCATAATTGCACAAGCTGTTTGTAAACAATTTCAGTGAGAAACCGAAAGTTTGTGAAAAAATTTGTGAAAAAACTAACGATTTTTTGTATTTGATCGCATTTGGCGGTGAAATGGTGGAATGAAATATACCAACATGGGCCTAGATCAATACTTTGGGATGTCTTCTAAGAAAAAATACATACATGTCAATGGATATTCAAAGATTCCTGAAAGATATCAGTGTCCCAATGTAACTAGCGCTAATTTTCAAAAAAAGTGGTTTGGAAATAGCAAAGTGTTACTTGTATTTATGGCCCTATAACTTGCAAAAAAAACAAAGAACATGTAAACATTGGGTATTTCTAAACTCAGGACAAAATTTAGAAACTATTTAGCATGGGTGTTTTTTGGTGGTTGCAGATGTGTAACAGATTTTGGGGCTAAAAGTGTTTTCCATTTTTTCCTCATATTTTATCATTTTTTTTATAGTAAATTATAATATATGATGAAAATAATGCTATCTTTAGAAATTCCATTTAATGGCGAGAAAAACGGTATATAATATGTGTGGGTACAGTAAATGAGTAAGAGGAAAATTACAGCTAAACACAAACACCGCAAAAATGTAAAAATAGCCTTTGTCACAAACGGACAGAAAATGGAAAAGTACTGTTGTCATCAAGGGGTTAAATAAAAGAAAACATACTTACCAAAAGACACTCATCTACATAAAGTAGATAACCAAACCAGTACTGAAACGAGAATCAGTAGAGGTAATGGTATATGAGAGTATATCGTCGATCTGAAAAGGTAGGTAGGAGATGAATCTCTACGACCGATAACAGAGAACCTATGAAATAGATCCCCATTAGGATGACCATTGTATTAAATAGGTAATACTCCCTTCACATCCCTCTGTCATTCACTGCACGCTGAGAGGAACCGGGCTTCAGCATGCTGAGAAGCGTATATCAACGTAGAAATCTAGCACAAATTTACTTCACCACCTCCACAGGAGGCAAAGTTTGTAAAACTGAATTGTGGGTGTGGTGGGGGGTGTATTTATAGGCAGAGGCGTAACTAGAAACCACAGGGCCCAGGTGCAAGAATCTAAGAAGGGGCACCCACACCACCCCTCCCCCCTCCAAAAAAAGGTGAATTTAATACATATATTTTTTTTTTTTTTACATTTAACACAGAAAACAAAATGTGAATCAGATTACATGTCTGCAAAAGGAGGCACCCTGTGCCCACAGTCTGTGAGATGGTCTGACCCTCTATTACTGTATATAGTGACACTGTTTAACCCACCAGTACTGAATATAGTGAGTTAGTGACACAGTCTGTAATCTGCCAGTGAGATGGCTGGCCTGACCCTACCCGCCCAGTACTTTATAAAGTGACCACAGTAGTCAGTGACATGGTCCAGCCCCCCTTACTGTATATAGTGGTACGGTATAGTGACACTGTTTACCCCCTGCCCCCCCATGCTGTAGTAACAAGGTCTGTAATTTGCTGGTTCCACAAACATACACAAACACACACATACATGCATAAATACACACACAGTCACATACATACACACACACACACCATACACACACACATAAACATCAATGGGTAAAAAAGAAACACTAACCCCTGTAGTCATGTCACACTCACATGATATCAGTGCAGGCAGTGATAGGTTAATGTTTTTTATTAAAAAAAAATTATAAAAAAAAAAAGTTTTTCTTTTTTTTTTAAGCTGGGGCCCAGTCGCACCTGCGACCTCTGCACCCCCTGTAGTTTCGCCCCTGTTTATAGGCATTTTGAGGTTTGGGAAACTTTGCCCCTCCTGGTAGGAATGTATATCCCATATGTCACTAGCTCCTGGACTCTTGCCAATTACATGAAAGAAAAAAACTTAGATGTATTATTTTTCAAATAAAGATAGCAAGAGAACAAAGAAAAATTGATAATAGGAGTAAATTAGAAAGTTGCTTAAAATTTCATGCTCTATCTGAATCACGAAATAAAAAAAAATTGGGTTCAGTATCCCTTTAAGACTGAATTTCACAGCTTGGCGAATGAACACCTGGTACTGTCACAAAGAGGTTTTTCTGCAAAAGTGATTGATACCTTAATAACGGCTAGGAAACCCATCGCCAGACGTATCTACCATAAAGTTTGAAAAAACTTTTTATTCTGGTGTACAAGCAAGCGATACCATTGGAATTATTTTAGAAATCCTAGAAAACTAAATTTATGCTTACCTGATAAATTTATTTATTTCTTGACACAGTGAGTCCACGGATCATCATCAATTACTGTTGGGAATATCACTCCTGACTAGCAGGAGGCGGCAAAGCGCACCACAGCAGAGCTGTTAAGTATCACTTCCCTTCGCACAAACCCTAGTCATTCGACCAAAGGAAAGGAGAAAAAGGAAATAACACAAGGTGCCTGAGGTTTATATACCAAAAAACTGTCTAAAAAAACAAGGCAGGCCGTGGAGTCACCGTGTCAAGAAATAAATAAATTTATCAGGTAAGCATCAATTTTGTTTTCTTTCTAATGACACGGCGAGTCCACGGATCATCATCAGTTACTGTTGGGAATCAATACCGAAGCTAGAGGACACAGATGATAAGGGAGGGACAAGAAAGGCAACCTAAACAGAAGGCACCACTGCTTGAATAACCTTTCTCCCAAAAGAAGCCTCAGCCTTGCAAATTTGTTCCACAGAAGCTTCATTTTTGAAAGCCCAGCAAGAAGAAACAGCCCTCATGGAATGAGCCATGATTCTCTCAGGAGGCTGCTGTCCAGCAGTTTTATAGGGCAAAAGAATTATACTCTTCAGCCATACCGAAAGAGAAGTAACCGTAGCTGTCTGACCCTTGCGTTTCCCAGAGAAACAGACAAAGCAGAAGACTGGCAAAAGCTCCTTATGAGAAGAAGGATTAGGAAACAAAGAAGGAACAATGATTTACTGATTAAAATTCCTATCTGAAACAACTTAAAGGGTCATGAAACACAAATTTTCTCTTTCATGATTTAGATAGAGAATGCAATTTTGAACAACTTTCTAATTTACTTCTATTATCTAATTTGCTTCATTGTCTTGATATCCTTTGTTGTAAAGCATATCTAGATAGGCTCAGTAGCTGCTGATTGGTCGCAGCTCATAGATGCCTCGTTTGATTGGCTCACCCACGTGCAGTGCTATTTCTTCAACAAAGGATATCTAAATAATGAAGCAAATTAGATAATAGAAGTAAATTAGAAAGTTGTTTAAAATTGTATTCTCTATCTGAATCATGAAAGAAAAATTTGGGGTTTAATGTCCCTTTAAGGAAGGAAACCTATCTTAGTATGCAGAACCACCTTACCAGAATGAAAAATAAGATAAGGTGAATCATACTGCAACGCCGAGAGTTCAGAGACTCTACGAGCAGAAGAAATGACAACAAGAAACAAAATCTTTCAAGATAACAACATCTTAATATCTAAGGAATGCATAGGCTCAAACGGAGCCTGCTGTAAAACTTTAAAAACAAGGTTAAGACTTCAGGGAGGAGTAACAGGTTTAAACACAGGCCTAATTCTGACCAAGGCATGACAAAAGTATTGCACGTCTGGCACATCCGCCAGACGCTTATGCAACAAAATAAACAAGGCAGAAATCCTTAAGAGTACTTGCTGACAAACCCTTCTCCAGACCCTCCTGGAGAAAAGACAAAATCCTAGGAATCCTGACTCCACTCCAAGAGAAGCCCTTGGATTCACACCAATAGATATTTACGCCATATCTTATAGAAAATCTTTCCGTAACATGCTTGCAAGCCTGAATCATGGTCTCAATGACAGACTCAGAAAGACCACGCTTAGACAGAACTAAGCGTTCAATCTCCAAGCAGTCAACTTCAGAGAAACAAAATTTGGATAAAAGAAGGGACCCTGAATCAGGTCATCTCCAATGTGAAGAGACGACCTCTCCACTAGGTCTGCATACTAGATCCTGAGTGGCCACGCAGGAACTATTTAGAATTAACAACGCTCTCTCCTGTTTGATATGAGCAATGACTCGTGGAAGGAGAGCAAACTGAGAAAAACCGGAATGCCAGCCTGAAACTCCAAGGAACCGCCAGAGCATCTATCAGAGCATCTATCAGAGCAGCCTGTGGATCTCTTAACTTCGAACCGTACCTTGGCAGCTTGGCAATTTGCCAAGCCGTCAACAGATCCAAATCCGCACCCCCCATTTGAGGATCAAGTTGGAGAACACCTCCGGAAGGGGAACCCACTCCCCAGGATGAAAAATCTGTCTGCTCAGGAAATCAACTTCCCAGTTGTCCACTCCTGCAATGTGGATGGCAGATAGACAACAATTGTGAGCTTATGCCCACTGAACAATCCAAGTCACCTCCTACATGGCTAAGGAACTCAGAGTTTCTCCCTGGTGGTTGATGTAAACCATTGAGGTGATATTGTCAGACTGGAACCAAGCTAAGGACAACTGAGGCCAAGCTATCAGAGCATTGTAAATCGCTCTCAACTCCACAATGTTAAAGAGGAGAGCAGAGACTCCTGAGTCCATAATCCCTGCGCCTTAAAAAGACCCAGACTATTTCCCAGTCCTAGCTGGTTTATGACCGTGGTCACATCACCCGGGAATGTCTCTAGAAGCATGCACCCTGAGACAGATACTCCTGAAAAACCACTACGGGAGAAAGTCACTTGTCAACTGATCTAGATCTATCTTCTGAGACAGATCCGAATGTACTCCCTTTTATGGAAAATAGCAAAGGAAGTGATGTCCATGATAACTATCAGACCAATTCCCTCCATACATTGAGTCACTGAAAAGTAAATGAAAATCAACTGCAGCTAGATTCAAATTCCCAGCCCTCTGGTTGCAAAATGGTTAAGCTATCTACCGGACCACTAGATCTTGCTGTTGGCCGGACAGAAGACTGCAGAGAGAGGAAAAGGAATAAATCCTAGATTATCTGATCTCTGTTAGAAATCTCCTCTCAAAAATTCACCCTTGTAGATGGAACAAGGGAACTGTACTCCAGATTAATTTCCCATCCATGGAAAAAAAAGGATTGGACAAGATCTCTTGAAAGAGAGTTTGCTCGAAGGAAGGATGACACCTGAACCATATATTGTCCAGGAAAAACACCCTTGCAATACCCCAAGATCCAAAAGCCTTTCTAGGACGACAACTCTCAGAAATCTGAGAAGATCCCAAATCATAGGAACAAAAGACCACATCCTTAGGTCTATGTTCGTTATGAACAGGCCCTCTTGAACGATGGAAGGTCAGAACCTGAGAAAATTGAGGTAATACCTAAATCCAATTCCCAGACTTGGATTGGAACTAACACTTTCAGATAGGAAGGTCTTGAACCCAGTTAAAGGACCATACCTGGATTGCAGATACTCTATAAGGAGAACTCTGCCCTTGGGAAGAAATCTTAGGTTAAGTTGTCCTACTAATAAATATTCCGTTGCTGAACTTCAAATAATAATGGAATATAAGGAATTAAGGAGGTTTACGAAATCATATATAGAAATAAATTTCACCGCTCCGCTTTCAAAAGAAAACAGAGATGACACTGTATACTCTCCCAATATGAAAGGCGCTAAAACAATAAGAGCGCGTTTTTCTATAATCCCTGCATGCTGAGGATATGATAGCTCAGAGAATATATTTCATAAAATAACAGTGAACCCCAAAAGAGAGTTAACCCCTTCCTTTACTGAAGGAGTTAAACCCCTAGTCTCCAAACTCACATGCTAAAGTAGTACCTGCTTACTGCCAGAATATTCTTAACTAAGGAATTTGTGTCCCATATAACTGCAGTTACCAGAGTCCTTAACCCTTTCAGTGCTAGTCTCCTAGCCCCAGAAGACCAAAAGGCACTTACCTGCATTCCAGTCGCCCGGCAGACGACCTCACAGAGTATGAGAGTGTCACGGATACCAGGCTGCAAGGGTTAAACCCCTACCCCCTATAGCCTTCCCCCTGTTGTTAGCTAGTCTATGTGTGAAGTGTTTGTATGAGTCATCCATTGTCCTTTTGTAAGTCAGGATGTGATTAGAATCTGTTTAACTAACCATTGTCTGATGTTTGTCTCGTATAATATTTTGTGTAGTAATTACCCCCATCTGTTAGAAATGTATAAAAGCTGTGTTTTCTGTTCAATAAACCCCTACCCCTTATAACCTTACCCCTGTTGTTATCTAGTCCAGGTGTGCAGTGTCTTTCTGCTATTGTGTGAGTCATTCATTGTCCTTTAGTAAGTCAGGATGTGATAAGAATCTGTTTAACTAACCATTGTCTGATGTTTGTCTCATTGTATAATAGAAGGTAGGACAGAAGGTAGGAAAGACAGGTGACCATACGAAAGCCCCCCTCCATCCCCTGCCCATTATTGAGGAACCCTACAGCCGAGTGGCAGTAGACATTTTGGGGCCATTAGCTCGGCCCAGCCCCTCTGGGAAGAAATACATCCTTACAGTGGTGGACTATGCCACCCGATACCCCAAGGCAATTCCCTTGGCCAATACCAAGGCGGAGACCATAGCAGATGCGAAGCTCTGGATATTCACCAGGGTAGGCTTCCCTCGGGAAGTGGTTTCCGATCAGGGAACGCAGTTCACTGCGGAAATCACTCAACAACTCTGGGAGTTGTGCGGGATTAAACCCCTGCACAGCGCCCCTTACCATCCCCAGACAAATGGGCTGTGTGAGAGGTTTAATGGAGCCCTAAAGCAACTGCTTCAGACATTCTCGGCCACTCACAAGGACTGTGAGAGATTCCTGCTGCACCTCCTCTTTGCATATCGAGAGGTGCCTTTTATATGGGCAAAAGGTTAAGGGCCCGCTAGATTTGGTACGAGCCCACTGGGAGGGAGACACCGGGGGGGAAGAGCACTCTGTTGTGGAGTACATACTCCAGCTCAGAGATCGGCTGAAGGACCTGGCTGCCCAGGTACACGAGAACCTTCAAGCCTCTCAGCACAGGCAGAAGCGATGGTACGATCGTAATGCCCGTACCCGAACCCTGATCGTGGGACAGAAGGTCCTCGCTCTGAAGCCTGTCAAAACAGACAAGCTACAGGCCTCTTGGCAAGGACCTTACCGGGTTGTGGAAAAACTGAACAACACCACATACCTGGTAGCGAAGTGTTCAGATGAAAGAATCCGTCGGACCTTTCATGTGAACATGTTAAAGGCATACATAGAGAGACCCAGAGATGTGGCCGCTATCTGTGCGCCAGCAGTGGAGGACTCTGAAAGTCTTCCAATGCCGGAGCTTCCCGGACCAACTGACACCCCCCAGGGGGTGGATGACATATCCCTAGACGATAGGTTAGGGCCCGGACAGAAAAGCCATGTCCGGCGACTCTTGGAACAAAGAAATTACATATTCTCTACTGTCCCTGGGTTTACCACTACAGCTATCCACCAGATGGAGACCTCGGGACAGACCCTACAGGGTCCCAGAGGCCGTCAGGGACATTATGCACGGGAGCTCCGGGGAATGTTGGACCTCGGTGTCATTGAACCGTCCAACAGTCCCTGGGCCTCCCCGGTAGTGTTAGTACCCAAGAAGGATGGAACTACCCGGTTCTGCGTTGACTACCGTAGACTCAACGACAGAACCACCACTGACGCCTATCCCATGCCCCGAGTAGATGACCTGTTAGATCGAATCGCCCGGGGCCACTTCCTGACCACCCTCGACCTATGCAAGGGTTATTGGCAGATCCCACTAGACCCTGAATCCGTTCCCAAGTCCGCCTTCATCACCCCTTTCGGCCTCTACCAGTTTAAGGTTATGCCGTTTGGGATGAAGAACGCTCCAGCCACCTTTCAGAGGATGGTGGATCGCCTGCTGGATGGCCTCCAAGACTATGCCTGTGCCTACTTGGACGACATTGCCATCTTTAGCTACACCTGGGAGGAACATTTGATCCACCTGGGCGTCGTTGTAAATCGCCTCAGAGCTGCCGGGCTGACCCTGAAGCCTGACAAATGCACCATAGGCTGCTCGGAAATCCAGTACCTGGGCCACCGAGTGGTCTGCGGGCAGCAACAGCCGGAGCCGGCCAAGGTTGAGGCAGTGGCCAACTGGCCTACCCCTCGAACCAAGACCCAGGTCTTAGCCTTCCTAGGAACCGCCGGCTATTACCGAAGGTTCGTTGCCAATTATAGCACCCTCGCCAAACCCCTGACCGACCTGACTCGTAAAAGACTGCCCCGACAGGTACTGTGGTTCCCAGAATGTGAAAACGCCTTTCAGAGCCTCAAGTCTGCCTTGATCTCTGCCCCCATCCTGGCCATGCCTAACCCCACCAAACGTTTCTGTGTTCACACTGATGCCTCCATGTTCGGGTTGGGTGCAGTGCTAAGCCAGGCAGACGAAGAAGGGCAAGACCACCCCATAGCCTACATCAGTAGGAAGCTGCTGCCCAGGGAGGTAGGCTACGCGGCAGTGAAGGAATGCCTGGCACTTGTATGGGCCCTCAAGAAATTGCAACCGTACCTATATGGAAAACCTTTCACTGTCTTTACCGACCACAACACCCTGGTGTGGCTTAACCAAGTGTCGGGAGATAATGGACGTTTACTAAGATGGAGTTTAGCCCTGAAGCCCTTTAACTTCGACGTTTAGTATAGGCCGGGAAAGAGCAATGGGAATGCCGATGGACTTTCCCGGCAGACTGAAATAGAATGCTCGTCGGACAGCCCCAAATAGACCCGTGTGGATCTAGCCGGGTCTGCCGAACTGGAAGGGGGGAGATGTCACGGATACCAGGCTGCAAGGGTTAAACCCCTACCCCCTATAGCCTTCCCCCTGTTGCTAGCTAGTCTATGTGTGAAGTATTTGTATGAGTCATCCATTGTCCTTTTGTAAGTCAGGATGTGATTAGAATCTGTTTAACCATTGTCTGATGTTTGTCTCATTGTATAATATTTTGTGTAGTAATTACCCCCATCTGTTAGAAATGTATAAAAGCTGTGTTTTCTGTGCAATAAACCCCTACCCCCTATAACCTCACCCCCGTTGTTATCTAGTCCAGATGTGCAGTGTCTTTCTGCTATTGTGTGAATCATTCATTGTCCTTTTGTAAGTCAGGATGTGATTAGAATCTGTTTAACTAACCATTGTCTGATGTTTGTCTCATTGTATAATATGTGTTTCCATTTGTGTAGTAACTTTATTATTATTATTTTATTATTATCAGGTATTTGTAGAGCGCCAACAGATTCCGCAGCGCTGTAAACATAGTCGGTGTACAGGATAGCTTTTGTAGGGGTCAAGTGGGTAGAGGGCCCTGCCGAGAGTTTCACTCTTGTAGTCGGCTCTTATGAAGCGATCTGTAAACAGCTGGGCCCATAGGCTTACAATCTAAGGGGTTCAAGGGGAAAGCAATGGCGTTAGGAAAGGTTAGTGTTGGTTGTATGCATCCCTGAATAGTAGAGTTTTTAGGGAGTGCTTGAAGCTGTTAAAACTAGGGGAGAGTCTTATAGAGCGAGGCAGGGAATTCCACAAGATGGGGCCCAGTCTGGAGAAGTCCTGTAAACATGAATGTGAGGAAGTAACAAGAGAGGAGGAGATCCTGAGCTGATCGAAGGGGACGGGAGGGAGAGTATCTAGAGACAAGTTCTGAGATGTAGGGGGGAGCAGTGCAGCTGAGAGCTTTATATGTCAGGGTGAGGATTTTATGTTTAATCCTAGAGGCAAGAGGAAGCCAGTGAAGGGATTGGCAGAGAGGTGCAGCAAATGAAGAGCGACGAGTAAGGAAGATGAGCCTGGCAGAGGCATTCATAATGGATTGTAAAGGAGCTATGCGGCAGCTAGGTAGACCAGAGAGGACAGAATTGCAGTAGTCGAGGCGGGAAAGGATGAGAGAGTGGATTAAAATCTTGGTTGTATCTTGTGTAAGGAAATGTCTAATTTTAGCAATGTTTTTAAGGTGGAAGCGGCAGGCTTTAGCCAAGGACTGGATGTGAGGAGTGAAGGAAAGATCTGAGTCAAGTGTGACCCCAAGGCATCGGGCGTGCAGGGTAGGGGTAATGATGGAATTATCAACAGTTATAGAAATTTTGGGGGTGGAGACATTGGAAGAAGGGGGAAAAATACAGAGTTCAGTTTTGGAGAGATTTAGCTTAAGGTAGTGAGAGGACATCCAAGATGAGATGTGAGAAAGACAGTTAGTGACACAGGTTAGTAAGGAAGGAGGTAGGTCTGGTGAAGAGAGGTAGATTTGGGTGTCATCGGCATACAAATGGTATTGAAACCCATGGGACTTTATTAAGGAACCTAGTGACGACGTGTAGATTGAGAAGAGAAGGGGACCAAGGACAGAGCCTTGAGGTACCCCAACAGAAAGTGGTAACGGGGCAGAGGTTGCTCCGGAGAAGGCTACACTAAATGTACGGTTAGTCAGATAGGAAGAGAACCACGAGAGAGCTGTGTCACAGATGCCGAAGGATTGGAGGGTTTGGAGCAGAAGAGGGTGGTCAACAGTGTCAAAGGCTGCAGACAGGTCAAGGAGGATAAGCAGAGAGAAGTGGCCTTTGGATTTTGCTGTAAGTAGGTCATTGGTAACCTTGACAATTGCTGTCTGTGTAGAGTGATGGGAACGAAATCCAGATTGCAGTGGGTCAAGAAGAGAGTTTAGTGTAAGGAAATGGGATAGACGTGCGTAAACTAGCTTTTCGAGGAGCTTTGAGGCAAGAGGGAGTAGGGAAATAGGGCGGTAATTGGAAGGGGAGGTTGGATCAAGGGAAGGTTTTTTGATAGGTGTGACCAGTGCATGTTTTAGAGATGAGGGAAATATACCAGTGCTGAGGGAGAGGTTGAAAATGTGTGTGAGTATGGGGGTGAGGGTAGAAGAGAGGGAGGGGAGTAGCTGTGAGGGGATGGGGTCGAGGGGACAGGTAGTGAGGTGGGAGGACAGTATAAGGGCAGAAACTTCATCCTCATTAACAGGGGGCAAAAGAGCTGCATTTTTGGATATTTGGGTTTTGGGTGATCGTGAGCTTTTGAGAGGGTGGGAGATTGGAAGTATGTTGAGAGCTGATTTCACTTCTGATGGAGTCAATTTTGTTGTTGAAGTGGCTTGCAAAATCTTGAGCTGAGAGAGAGAGGTTGTGTTAGGAGGTGGGGGTGGGCGGAGAAGAGTGTTGAACGTGTTGAACAGACGTTTAGGGTTAGAGGAAAGAGTAGAGATGAGATTAGAAAAATATTGTTGCTTATAAAGATTAAGGGCAAAATAGTAGGAGTTCAGGATGAACTTGTAGTGAAGAAAGTCAGCTGAACTCCGAGATTTCCTCCAATGTCGCTCAGCAGTTGGAAATGTATAAAAGCTGTGTTTTCTGTGCAATAAAGCAGTTTCTTATTTCACCTGAAGGCTAGTCTGTCTAGTTATTTGGGTGAGCTCCGGCTAGAATCACTTTCTTGGGCTACATAGCCACTTGTTCCAGGCAGAGGAAGGACCCGGTCAACGGTGCTACCCAGTAGGGGTAGCGGGGTATCCGTCACAGAGAGGATGCCACTCCTCACAGAGACCTGTGGAACAAGAAAAGACAGAGTAAACCTACTCAGGCTTTCTATACCAGGGCAGCAACCGGTCAGGAAAACACAGCAAAGCACACTTTACGAGTTCCTAACTGCTTAAAAGCCACCACTGCCCTACTAAAGAGACTGAGTGGAGTACGGCTAGACCCAATCTTGAGAGAAAAGATCAGAGTAAACCTACTCTGACTTTCAAAATATTAAAATCTTGATTGAAGAGAAATAATCAGACACCAAAAACTTCACCTCTTCCTTGTAACGCAGGCAAAGAGAATGACTGAGGTTTGTGGGAAGGGAAGTGATACTTAACAGCTCTGATGTGGTGCTCTTTGCCTCCTCCTGCTGACCAGGAATGATATTCTTAACAGTAATTGATGATGATGATAATATGTGGACTCACAGTGTCATTAGAAAGAAATCTTTCATTTCTTCAGCATAGCCTACACAAAGATTTATCAGCCAGTTATGTCAAAGGTCATATTTCTGTTGTATCAGTTTTATACCACAATTGACAAGATCCCTGATATCCTGACATGTGTACAGGAAGAATTAAACCAGTGATTCCTCCAGTTACTCCTCCTTGGAATCTTAATCTAGTTCTGAGGGTCCTCCTCAAAGCCCTTCCATATGAACCTATTCAACTGTTATCTTGGAAGGTTCTTTTTCTCTTGGCCATTTCATCATTCTCTTTGGCTTTATCCTGTAAGCATCCTTTCCTCATTTTTCATAAAGACAAGGCAGTCTTTCGAACCACTATTCCTTTCTTCCCAAAGTAGTATCTCCAGATACTATTAACAAAGAAATTGTCTTTATGCCCAGCAACTAAGAATTCTTCTTCACAACCATGATGCTGAGGGCACTAAAATTTTACGTTAAAGGCCACACAAAAGTTTAGACTTTCTTCTTGTTTGTCCATGTAACTTGCAAGGGAAATAACACTACAGCTGTTAACTTGACTCAAAGATTTAATTTGCAAGGCATATTTGTTCGATGGTAAGACCCCCCCCCCCCCCCACGAATGCATTACTGCTCATTCAATTAGCACAGAAGCTACATCTTGGGCTTTTCATCATGAAGCTTCTATAGATCAAATTTGCAAGGCAGCTACATGGTCCTCTCTTCACACTTTAACTGCATTTCACCATTTTGATGTATGCCTCTTAAGGTGGTTTTTAGCAGGAAAGTAATGCAGGCCGCAGTGCCTGATCAATTACATTCCTGCCTTAACTGTATTGTCCCCCCTGAACATGGTGATCTCGTGATTTCACTGCTTTGATATAAGATCCCACACATGAGAATCTTGTGGACTCTCATCATCTAATTAAAAAATAAATATTACCGGATACATTCATTTCTTTCATAATGGTGAGTCCACAAGCACCGCCGTTCTCTGTATACAGTTGACAACGGAACTTATTTGTTTTTTGCACTGCTTTGACTTTCCTTAATAGTTTCCTAGTCGCCATAGTGGCCATATGTATGACAGAGATTCTGGGAGGGATTAAAGCTCTGGTACGTTGGGGTTTTTTACCTCCTCCTAGTGGACTGGAGTATAATACCACATGTGATGATTTTGTGGACGCACCATCATCAAAGAAATTAATTAGGTAAAAATAAATTATTATTCTATTGAGTACACTGTTTTTCTTTGTATTTTTACTTTAGGGATCTGTGCCATTACCTACCAGTATATATTTCTAGAGGGATTAAATAGAATTGTATACCAGAAGTTTTTGGATTTATTCATCTCTTTTTTTTTTTTTTTTAATACAATCAAATGTTGACTCCAATTACATGTTGGGACGTTTTATATTATCTTAGATATCTCATATATATTACATTATTTAGTAAGGTAAGCGCACAAATAGGTGCAATCATAGCCTTAAGGAGCCATTACAGACCCTCTGATAGTATAATTTTCTGTAACACTTTTAAAGCATTGTGGAAAAAAATAGGGTTTAATGTAATTTTAATGAAGGGCATGATGAAACTCCAAAATAGTTTTTAGAATATTATTTGTATATTATCCTAAATATACATTTATATATGCATATATGTTTGACTAAGTGTGTATAACATGAGGGGGGACTTTCTTTTTTTAGTATTATCATGTTTCTATGATATTATTGCCACATGTTTTATGGAGCTAAAAGCACCAATGATTTCACACACATAACAGAGCACTGTATTTTTTGTTGGTATTTTTCAGATCTGAAGATTTAAAAAATGATATCAAGAAAAATAGGAACTACAAAAGATACATTTTTTATTTTCATTTGCAGTTACAGAGGGATTAACTTATAAATATGCTCTTTGAAAAAGAATAAAACACCAGATATCCTCTTGCTGCATCCCATAAAGTCCATCTGATATAAAGAAGTTATTGCCGTTGGTCAAAGATACCCTACATAAAGAATTCCAAAATGATTTGGTTTTGCTAGGAACAAAACAGATTCATTACTTTTCTTTGTGACATATAAACACACACTTTTATTAAAACCTAATATTAAAGGGATACTAAACCCAAAAAAATGATTTGATTCAGATAGAGCATGCAATGTTAAGCAATTTTCTAATTTACTCCTTTTATTAAATTTTTCTTTGTTCATTGCTATCGTTTTTTAAAAAGCAGGAATGTAAAGCTTAAGAGCCAGACCGTTTTTGGTTCAGAACCTGAGTTATGCTTGATTATTGGTTTGCTAAATGAAGCCACCAATAAGCACTATCTCCAGGGTGCTCAACCTAAAATGGGCCAACTCCTAAGCTTTAAATTCCTGCTTTTTAAATAAAGATAGAAAGAGAACGAAGACAAATTGATAATAGGAGTAAATTAGAAAGTTGCTTAAAACTGCATGCTCTATCTTAATAATTAAAGAAAAAAAATGGGTTTAGTATCCCTTCAAGGAAATAGAGTGAAAAATGTTATTGAACACAAATCTAATATATGCTTTGGCTGCCCTTCGCCATCAAGGCCTTGAGTGGCAGGTGAGAAGCACAAAGTCATTTTTTTGGCCTGTTCAAGCTGTCCCCAACTGGAACCAACCAAACATTTTGCATTTGGAATATAAGACACAAGACATTAATAGCTGTTCTTTCTAGTAAATATGCAAGTCCTATATGCCAAAAAACATTGTGTGTATCCACAACACACAAACTGTTAACTTTATTACCAATGCAGTAAATAATGCAAAATATACAATATATGCTTTTGGTCTAAGACATATACATTTTCCCACAATGCCTATATTACATATTTTCAAAACAGAGAACAAAGATCAGCGACATGTTTTTGAATAATTTAGAATTTCAGCAAACAAAACTACACAATACCTAAATACTTGCTGGAAAAAAGCGCAACAGTCCATAAATTTTATAGGTATGTGCATATATTACTAGATGCATAAAGAAAAGATTAGAACATAATTTGCAGCCTCCGTGCAATCTAAAAATTACATACATCTTCTAAACAGCTAGATTAACTGCGCATTTATCATAGTGTTCTGCTGCATGCAACTGCATTTTGCTCTTGATGTTTTTAATACACCAGCAGAAAATTTGATATTTTCTTGCTAGTTGTTATGTTCAAAATTTAATTTGGCAAATCAATGAGTAATCTCACAAGTAACATGGCAGCCAGATTTATACTTTGCAGGCTGATGCATTTAATAGACCAATACTAGAGAAACCGTCTTTACATGGTCCCTGTCTTAAGAAAATACTACAAAAACAATGGTAATTTGTGATTACTTTAGATTAAAAGTTTTATACTATCCGGGTTACTGAACTGCTCTTGGGTATCATCGTTGGCTAGAAGGTGAAAAGGACTTTAAAATTATTTAATGGATAAAGAAAATTAGACATTATATAGTTTGGTTTAAAAGGTCTGAAAATAAATAGTGATAATTTTCTCCTTTATTGTGTACTGTGCAAATGCTCTAGGCCATAAGTAAAAGATCACTCCACAAGGCAGTATGCATCGACTTGCCTTCCAGCATTTTTTTCTTTAGAAAGTTTGAGTAGTTTTGATATATATTGATGAATAATTAAAATCAGTATAGTAAACTTGTTTGTTTGTTCCTCTTTAACATACATTTGTTTTGTGCATGACAATGCCTTCCTTATTTTAAAAAAACTGTAATTCACAAATTTAAATAAAAGCTAAACCAAAACTTGTAACACTGCAAATTGGTGTAAAATGTTAGTTAAAACCAGAAGGGTGGTTCATATGTATCAAAATAAGAAGTGCATAAAGACATATGGATACAAAAAGGATTATGTTTCAGAGCCTTAACTTCTATAACTTAAACGAAATAAGAACATGCAATACAGCCCACATCTTTTTCAAACTTGAGGTTATTTTTGGAAGGCAGAGTTTTTTTAAACAACACAAGATGAATAAAGTAGGAGGCTGAAAAAAAAGGTATTACATTTTCATCATCAATAGCTATTTCAGAAAGAGATATGGGGTCATGTTAGATGTTCAACAGGAAACTCCAAAAACACTTGTAATTATCGGAATCTTGATCTTCGTTCTAATTAATACATAAATGTAACTTTGTATAGAACACCTACATTTCTAAATTAGTTGGGCATGTTTTCTAGGAACATACAGGAAAGTCAAAACAAAATAAGATATTAAGATATCTTATAAAGCATGGTATCTTCCATGGTAGAGTACAACCGTAAAGATGAATGAATTGGTCCTGGAAAAAAATCAATGTGTATACAGTAGTTCATGAGGAATAGATCTTTCAAACACCAAAGGTTTTCTCTTCAAGTGTCTACCAGCATCAATGCTAAAGAAACTTTTCTAGTTTCAAAAGCTCTGTATATGCTATTACAAAAAACTAAATAATAACTGTGTCATCTAACTACCACTCTTACAAATGAAAAATAAAAGGAACCTGCAAAACAAATGTGAAATCAGATTTAGACAATGAACAATATACAGATCATATGGATCAAGTCAACAGATAGATTTTCAGTGCTCCCGTTGTGTCTTCATTATTGGTAGAAAATCCAGGAACCAAGAGCAAACCAATGCATAACCTGTAACTCGGCCAACATAAAAGAGCTTCCAAATAACCAAGAAAAAATAAATCTGTGCCACATGTATTCCAGAGCATAAAATGTTGATTTTAAGAGAGTTTGTATCTACTACTGAATTAAGGACAAGTTATATGGATAAAAGCACAACCGAAGTGGAAAGCAGATCAGTAAAGACTCCACGTGTTGTTTGATGAACTCTCACTGCTGAGCTGCTTTCCACAAACACAAATTCAGTCCATCTTCTCCTTTTGCACCAGTTTTGGAACATCAACAAAGTCTTTTCCGTTGTAAAGGATGATAGCTCCTGTTCCAATACTTGCAGTTCCCCAGAAAAGAACGTAGGCCAATGTCTCTGTCCATGTATCACCTGAAAAAAATAAGTAAGTACTTATTTCAAAACCAGAATCCAACCTAAAGCTCAGGAGTCATAAATAAGCTATTACGTGCATATTATTGGCTCAGACGTCCAATCCAACACTGACCTCTATCTAACCAAGATTGAAAAATGTGTTTCCATTTCCTACAAGTTATTAATTTTCTTTGTCCTCCTGATTAGGCTCCAATAAATGAATTTTCCCCTTTGTCTAACGTAGTTTCTGATTCCTATATTTCTAAATAAATTATTATATGAAATCCATTTATATGTAAGTATGTTAGTTTTAATGAAGAGACATTCAAATTTGCTCTTTAGCTCTAAACAAATTTGCTCTTTGGGCCTACAAGTATGTGTCAGTGTGTCTGTGTGTGAGTGTATGGAAATAAAGTATGTCTCATCATTAGAAAATATTATACCTCTATACTAAGACAATTTCTTGAACATGTAATATATAATGTTTTGTCATATACAGAACAATCGTGTAAGAAAATATTAACACTGTATATGATACTTACCAGCCATCAGCAAGCAAATAATGCACATTGAAAAAGCAACCACCATGATGATCGGTAACTATAAGGAAGAAAAAGTTAAATTATTTTTACAGTATTTATGTAAAAACATTTAGCATGCACCTAGTTAAATGTTCATTGGTTATGTTAGGGTTGTCCAAATAATGTCCTTCATTTGACCCCTCATTTCCAGAACTTCTAGGCCTAGTATATAGGAGAAGAGAAGGCTTTAAGTATAGTTTTGCTCTATACATATGCAGGTAAACAATTTAAGTTTATTTTCACTTTCTTCTACAGGATAAGAGATGCAAAAGTTAGAGGCCTGTAAAGGTTGGGATGGAGCAGTGAATAAACACAGCTTTTCTCTGAACACACAGTAAAAAACAAAGATTATGCCTTCTCTCCTTTGGAATTATTCACCTTCCCTGCCTACATGCTCCCATAGTGACCTTCAAAATATTATTTTCAGGAGGAAGATGCAGGGTAGAAAATATCACAGTGAATTAGTGTGCAAGCATTATTGGGTTATGTGTTTAACCCTGTTTTGACCTATAATGACAAAGCCACTTATCCAACCCTTCATAAATGACTGGATAAACTGAATGCAAACTGGCCTCCTAAGCAGCTTTTATTTGGTACTCATACTTTCCCAATGAGTTACTTTGATGTGGTGTTGTAGGGAGGGCAGGGTAAGGAATGTGTGTGTAAGGTCTATATAAAATAGTGCTGGTGCTATTTAACTTGCAGAGTATCTGATGATCCCTGTTAATTGTGTCCTATATTCATACAGATGGTCCAGTAAATATTTGGATTGCAGATCAACCTTTTCCAAAACTATCTAGCGCCATCTCTAGAACTGTTTAATAAAAACTTAGCTTTTACATAGTTTGGATCTCCCTCCAAGAGAAAAAATATTCTGCATTATTATATGTTTCTTAGGTTGGAAAGGAGTTTGGGAGGAGCTTAAAGGGACATGAACCAAAAAATATTTCTATCATGATTCAGACAGAAAAACATAATTTATGTAAGAACTTACCTGATAAATTCATTTCTTTCATATTAACAAGAGTCCATGAGCTAGTGACGTATGGGATATACATTCCTACCAGGAGGGGCAAAGTTTCCCAAACCTTAAAATGCCTATAAATACACCCCTCACCACACCCACAAATCAGTTTAACGAATAGCCAAGAAGTGGGGTGATAAGAAAAAAAGTGCGAAGCATATAAAATAAGGAATTGGAATAATTGTGCTTTATACAAAAAAATCATAACCACCACAAAAAAGGGTGGGCCTCATGGACTCTTGTTAATATGAAAGAAATGAATTTATCAGGTAAGTTCTTACATAAATTATGTTTTCTTTCATGTAATTAACAAGAGTCCATGAGCTAGTGACGTATGGGATAATGACTACCCAAGATGTGGATCTTTCCACACAAGAGTCACTAGAGAGGGAGGGATAAAATAAAGACAGCCAATTCCTGCTGAAAATAATCCACACCCAAAATAAAGTTTAACAAAAAACATAAGCAGAAGATTCAAACTGAAACCGCTGCCTGAAGAACTTTTCTACCAAAAACTGCTTCAGAAGAAGAAAATACATCAAAATGGTAGAATTTAGTAAAAGTATGCAAAGAAGACCAAGTTGCTGCTTTGCAGATCTGATCAACCGAAGCTTCATTCCTAAACGCCCAGGAAGTAGAAACTGACCTAGTAGAATGAGCTGTAATTCTTTGAGGCGGAATTTTACCCGACTCAACATAGGCAAGATGAATTAAAGATTTCAACCAAGATGCCAAAGAAATGGCAGAAGCTTTCTGGCCTTTCCTAGAACCGGAAAAGATAACAAATAGACTAGAAGTCTTACGAAAAGATTTCGTAGCTTCAACATAATATTTCAAAGCTCTAACAACATCCAAAGAATGCAATGATTTCTCCTTAGAATTCTTAGGATTAGGACATAATGAAGGAACCACAATTTCTCTACTAATGTTGTTGGAATTCACAGGTAAAAATTAAAAAGAAGTTCGCAACACCGCCTTATCCTGATGAAAAATCAGAAAAGGAGACTCACACGAAAGAGCAGATAATTCAGAAACTCTTCTAGCAGAAGAGATGGCCAAAAGGAACAAAACTTTCCAAGAAAGTAATTTAATGTCCAATGAATGCATAGGTTCAAACGGAGGAGCTTGAAGAGCTCCCAAAACCAAATTCAAACTCCATGGAGGAGAAATTGACTTAATGACAGGTTTTATACGAACCAAAGCTTGTACAAAACAATGAATATCAGGAAGAATAGCAATCTTTCTGTGAAAAAGAACAGAAAGAGCGGAGATTTGTCCTTTCAAAGAACTCGCGGACAAACCCTTATCTAAACCATCCTGAAGAAACTGTAAAATTCTTGGTATTCTAAAAGAATGCCAAGAAAAATGATGAGAAAGACACCAAGAAATATAAGTCTTCCAGACTCTATAATATATCTCTCGAGATACAGATTTACGAGCCTGTAACATAGTATTAATCACGGAGTCAGAGAAACCTCTATGACCAAGAATCAAGCGTTCAATTTCCATACCTTTAAATTTAAGGATTTCAGATCCGGATGGAAAAAAGGACCTTGAGACAGAAGGTCTGGTCTTAACGGAAGAGTCCATGGTTGGCAAGATGCCATCCGGACAAGATCCGCATACCAAAACCTGTGAGGCCATGCCGGAGCTATTAGCAGAACAAACGAGCATTCCCTCAGAATCTTGGAGATTACTCTTGGAAGAAGAACTAGAGGCGGAAAGATATAGGCAGGATGATACTTCCAAGGAAGTGATAATGCATCCACTGCTTCCGCCTGAGGATCCCGGGATCTGGACAGATACCTGGGAAGTTTCTTGTTTAGATGAGAGGCCATCAGATCTATCTCTGGGAACCCCCACATTTGAACAATCTGAAGAAATACCTCTGGGTGAAGAGACCATTCGCCCGGATGCAACGTTTGGCGACTGAGATAATCCGCTTCCCAATTGTCTACACCTGGGATATGAACCGCAGAGATTAGACAGGAGCTGGATTCCGCCCAAACCAAAATTCGAGATACTTCTTTCATAGCCAGAGGACTGTGAGTCCCTCCTTGATGATTGATGTATGCCACAGTTGTGACATTGTCTGTCTGAAAACAAATGAACGATTCTCTCTTCAGAAGAGGCCAAAACTGAAGAGCTCTGAAAACTGCACGGAGTTCCAAGATATTGATCGGTAATCTCACCTCCTGAGATTCCCAAACTCCTTGTGCCGTCAGAGAACCCCACACAGCTCCCCAACCTGTGAGACTTGCATCTGTTGAAATTACAGTCCAGGTCGGAAGAACAAAAGAAGCCCCCTGAATTAAACGATGGTGATCTGTCCACCACGTTAGAGAGTGCCGAACAATCGGTTTTAAAGATATTAATTGATATATCTTCGTGTAATCCCTGCACCATTGGTTCAGCATACAGAGCTGAAGAGGTCGCATGTGAAAACGAGCAAAGGGGATCGCGTCCGATGCAGCAGTCATAAGACCTAGAATTTCCATGCATAAGGCTACCGAAGGGAATGATTGAGACTGAAGGTTTCGACAGGCTGTAATCAATTTTAGACGTCTCTTGTCTGTTAAAGACAAAGTCATGGACACTGAATCTATCTGGAAACCCAGAAAGGTTACCCTTGTTTGAGGAATCAAAGAACTTTTTGGTAAATTGATCCTCCAACCATGATCTTGAAGAAACAACACAAGTCGATTCGTATGAGACTCTGCTAAATGTAAAGACGGAGCAAGTACCAAGATATCGTCCAAATAAGGAAATACCACAATACCCTGTTCTCTGATTACAGACAGAAGGGCACCGAGAATCTTTGTGAAAATTCTTGGAGCTGTAGCAAGGCCAAACGGTAGAGCCACAAATTGGTAATGCTTGTCTAGAAAAGAGAATCTCAGGAACTGATAATGATCTGGATGAATCGGAATATGCAGATATGCATCCTGTAAATCTATTGTGGACATATAATTCCCTTGCTGAACAAAAGGCAATATAGTCCTTACAGTTACCATCTTGAACGTTGGTATCCTTACATAACGATTCAATAATTTTAGATCCAGAACTGGTCTGAAGGAATTCTCCTTCTTTGGTACAATGAAGAGATTTGAATAAAACCCCATCCCCTGTTCCGGAACTGGAACTGGCATAATTACTCCAGCCAACTCTAGATCTGAAACACAATTCAGAAATGCTTGAGCTTTCACTGGATTTACTGGGACATGGGAAAGAAAAAATCTCTTTGCAGGAGGTCTCATCTTGAAACCAATTCTGTACCCTTCTGAAACAATGTTCTGAATCCAAAGATTGTGAACAGAATTGATCCAAATTTCTTTGAAAAAACGTAACCTGCCCCCTACCAGCTGAACTGGAATGAGGGCCGTACCTTCATGTGAACTTAGAAGCAGGCTTTGCCTTTCTAGCAGGCTTGGATTTATTCCAGACTGGAGATGGTTTCCAAACTGAAACTGCTCCTGAGGATGAAGGATCAGGCTTTTGTTCTTTGTTGAAACGAAAGGAACGAAAACGATTGTTAGCCCTGTTTTTACCTTTAGACTTTTTATCCTGTGGTAAAAAAGTTCCTTTCCCACCAGTAACAGTTGAAATAATAGAATCCAACTGAGAACCAAATAATTTGTTTCCCTGGAAAGAAATGGAAAGTAGAGTTGATTTAGAAGCCATATCAGCATTCCAAGTCTTAAGCCATAAAGCTCTTCTGGCTAAGATAGCCAGAGACATAAATCTAACATCAACTCTAATAATATCAAAAATGGCATCACAGATGAAATTATTAGCATGCTGGAGAAGAATAATAATATCATGAGAATCACGATTTGTTACTTGTTGCGCTAGAGTTTCCAACCAAAAAGTTGAAGCTGCAGCAACATCAGCCAATGATATAGCAGGTCTAAGAAGATTACCTGAACATAGATAAGCTTTTCTTAGAAAAGATTCAATTTTTCTATCTAAAGGATCCTTAAACGAGGTACCATCTGATGTAGGAATGGTAGTACGTTTAGCAAGGGTAGAAATAGCCCCATCAACTTTAGGGATTTTGTCCCAAAATTCTAACCTGTCAGGCGGAACAGGATATAATTGCTTAAAACGTTTAGAAGGAGTAAATGAATTACCCAATCTATCCCATTCCTTAGCAATTACTGCAGAAATAGCATTAGGAACAGGAAAGACTTCTGGAATAACCGCAGGAGCTTTAAAAACCTTATCCAAACGTATAGAATTAGTATCAAGAGGACTAGAATCCTCTATTTCTAAAGCAATTAGTACTTCTTTAAGTAAAGAGCGAATAAATTCCATCTTAAATAAATATGAAGATTTATCAGCATCAATCTCTGAGACAGAATCCTCTGAACCAGAAGAGTCCAAAGAATCAGAATGATGGTGTTCATTTAAAAATTCATCTGTAGAGAGAGAAGATTTAAAAGACTTTTTACGTTTACTAGAAGGAGAAATAACAGACAAAGCCTTCTTTATGGATTCAGAAACAAAATCTCTTATGTTATCAGGAACATTCTGCACCTTAGATGTTGAGGGAACTGCAACAGGCAATGGTACATCACTAAAGGAAATATTATCTGCATTAACAAGTTTGTCATGACATTTAATACAAACAACAGCTGGAGGAATAGCTACCAAAAGTTTACAGCAGATACACTTAGCTTTGGTAGATCCAGCAGGCAGAGGTTTTCCTGTAGTATCTTCTGGCTCAGATGCAACGTGAGACATCTTGCAATATGTAAGAGAAAAAACAACATATAAAGCAAAATAGATCAAATTCCTTATAAGACAGTTTCAGGAATGGGAAAAAAATGCCAAACATCAAGCTTCTAGCAACCAGAAGCAAATGAAAAATGAGACTGAAATAATGTGGAGACAAAAGCGACGCCCATATTTTTTGGCGCCAAATAAGACGCCCACATTATTTGGCGCCTAAATGCTTTTGGCGCCAAAAATGACGCCACATCCGGAACGCCGACACTTTTGGCGCAAAATAACGTCAAAAATGACGCAACTTCCGGCGACACGTATGACGCCGGAAACGGAAATGAATTTTTGCGCCAAAAAAGTCCGCGCCAAGAATGACGCAATAAAATGAAGCATTTTCAGCCCCCGCGAGCCTAACAGCCCACAGGGAAAAAAGTCAAATTTTTGAGGTAAGAAAAAATATGATAATTAAAGCATAATCCCAAATATGAAACTGACTGTCTGGAAATAAGGAAAGTTGAACATTCTGAGTCAAGGCAAATAAATGTTTGAATACATATATTTAGAACTTTATAAATAAAGTGCCCAACCATAGCTTAGAGTGTCACAGAAAATAAGACTTACTTACCCCAGGACACTCATCTACATGTTTGTAGAAAGCCAAACCAGTACTGAAACGAGAATCAGTAGAGGAAATGGTAAATGTAAGAGTATATCGTCGATCTGAAAAGGGAGGTAAGAGATGAATCTCTACGACCGATAACAGAGAACCTTATGAAATAGACCCCGTAGAAGGAGATCACTGCATTCAATAGGCAATACTCTCCTCACATCCCTCTGACATTCACTGCACGCTGAGAGGAAAACCGGGCTCCAACTTGCTGCGGAGCGCATATCAACGTAGAATCTAGCACAAACTTACTTCACCACCTCCCTTGGAGGCAAAGTTTGTAAAACTGATTTGTGGGTGTGGTGAGGGGTGTATTTATAGGCATTTTAAGGTTTGGGAAACTTTGCCCCTCCTGGTAGGAATGTATATCCCATACGTCACTAGCTCATGGACTCTTGTTAATTACATGAAAGAAATACAATTTAAAAAGTTACTTCCATTATCAAATTTGCTTTTTTTCTGATTTCATGTAAAATAACTGAACTCAGGATCTTCATGAAATGGGTTTCCATGGCTGAGTAGCTGTACACAAGCCTCACTTTAATATGCGCAGTGCCAAGAGTCAGCTTGAATGTTGTTAAAGCATGCTACCACTGGACTTTGGAGCAGTGGAAACGTGTTCTCTGAAATGATGAATCATGCTTTGCTATCTGGCAGTCTTATGGAAGAATCTAGGTGTGGTGGATGTCCGGAGGAAGCTACCTACCGCAATGCATAGTGCTTACTTTAAAGTTTGGAGTAGGAGGGATAATGGCCTAGGGCTGTTTTTCAGGGTTTGGACTAGACCCCTTAGTTCCAGTGAAGGGTCTGCTTAATGCTACAGGATACAAAGACATTTTAAACAATTGAGTGCTTCTAACTTTGTCGCAACAGTTTGGGGAAGCCACTGTGAACAAAGTGAGATCCATAAAGGCATGGCTTGACAAGTTTAGTGTAGAGGAACTTTAGAGGCCAGCACAGAGCCATATAACCTTATCCCTACTTTACACAATTATGATGAATTGAAAGGCCGATTGTAACCCAGATCTTCTTGTCCAAAATTAGAGCCTGACCTCACAAATACTCTTTTGGCTAAATAGGCACAAATTCCTACAGGCTCCACACTCAAAAATCTTGTAGAAAGTCTTACCAGAAAAGTTGCGGCGTAAATAGCAGAGATAGGGGAAAGGGCTCCATATTAATGCCCATGGACTTGGGATGCCTAACAAGCCCATGGAGGAATGATGGTCAGGTGTCAACATACTTTTGGCCAAATAATGTACACTATTAACAGTATCCATGGTTATGAATATTAACTTCACTCTTTTACTACTGTCAATTCACTTGTAAATTATCTTAATGTCAGGATCTGTAAAAATTGAACTGTTGCCTTCTTTTAACCTCATCTAATGTGTTACTATGTTATCAATTAGAAGTATATTTGTAAAATGTGTTGCCAGTGACATGTCATATGACAAAAAGCATGTTTGGGAGGCAAATTGAAATTTCCAAGGCCACAGTTTTGGAAGCAGGTCACATGTATGTTAAAACTTACCATTCTAGCAGTGTAACAAACTAAACATTTTTACGACACTTATATTGAAAATGCTTTCAATGGTATATGAAATGCACTGCATTTTAAATAGTAAACACCAAAAATGTTTTTTTTTAAAAAGATAGATAATTCCTTTATTTACCATTCCCCAGTTTTACATAACCAACATTGTTATAGAAATATATTTTTTGTATCTTGTATCTAAGCTTCTGCCTCCTTATCTTAGATCTTTTGACAGACTTGCATTTCAGGCAATTAATGTTGACTCCTAAATAACTTCAAGTGCGTGAGCCGAGTGTTATCTATATGAAACACATGAACTAACACCCTCTAGCTGTGAAAAACTGTCAAATGCATTCAGAGGAGAGGCGGCCTTCAAGGGCTTATAACTTAGCATATGAGCCTACCTAGGTTTAGCTTTCAACTAAGAATAACAAGGGAACAAAGCAAATTTGATGATAAAAGTAAATGAGAAAGTTGTTTAAAATTACATGCCCTGTCTGAATCATGAAAGTTTACTTGGACTTTACTTTCCCTTTAACATTTATGTCTCTTAACCCCTTGAGTGCTAACGACGGCTCTGAGCCGTCGCAGAGTTTCCCACTCTGGTGCTAACGACGGCTCAGAGCCGTCGCTAGTACTCTACCACCTTGAGGGAGATCTGGGGGCTCCCACCCGCTCCTACCCCAGCGATAGTGCCTGTAGATCAGGCATCTAAGCAGCTACAGACCCCCAAGACCCACCATTGGAAAGGTAATCGCCCAACCTTTCCAACAGTGTAAGTTGTTCAAAAAATAAAATAAAATTAAAAAAAAAACATTACAAAATCTTAGCACCCAGGTGGGAAAGTTCTTAGCACTCAAAGGGTTAAGTGCCATTCAAACATAATCTACCTCTAAAATACAGCTCATTTAAGAGGTTGTAATTAAAAGACAACAAAAATCATACCGCAAGAAATTTCCAGTCTGTCTGGATATGTAAAGGACTTGCAGAATAAACTTCTTCTACTGAATAGTTTCCAAGAAACAAATCAATTGCATCCTGCACAGAAAACAAGAATCCAACATTTTCATTATGAGAAATGTGAAAGGCACAACAGCACTTAAAAAAAAAAAATCACATCAACTACAAAACATTCCAGTCTTGTTACACAAATCTGATATTAAAACTTTTAACCAACTTTGCTCTAACTTTTTATGGAAAGGGATGCAACCTCGTATTGTGTTGCACAGATTGATGAGCCCAAGACTTGCAGCAGGTCTTGCATTTCCCAATATTAGGCAATATAATTTGGTGGCTCTTTTGAAGTTTGCAATTGATTGGATCACAGAGGAAGAATGTGTGTCATTTCTCGCCTGTGAGTCCAACCTGGTAGTCCCATTTGAGTTAAAAGCTCTTATCCACTGCCCTGTGGCTAATTTACCAGCTAGTGTTTCCAATTTATGCATGTTTAATAATATAATATTAGCTTGGCAAAGTTATTGCCAAGAGATCAATTTAATCCCTTTCACTTCAGAATTCCTCCCAATTAGTGGTAACCCAGAGTTTAGCCCCAACCTTACTCATAAGGTTTTTAGAAACTGGGAAAATATAGGGCTGAAATGGGTCAAACAACTCCTGCTACCAGATTTGACAAGAATGTTTAAGGATCTGAGTCAGCAATTTGAACCACCCAAAGAGGATTTTTTTTTGCATATTTGCAGTTGAGACACTTTATTTTAGAATTAAAAACTAAACATAACTCGGATTGGTCAGTCATAATTCTATCTGGTAAAATTAAAGTATATCAAAATGGATTATACTCCATTACCCCTTTTTATAATATTTGTAAACTCCCACAAAAAGATTTACAATGGGAATGGATTAAAAATAAATAGCAAAAGTATTTTCCTGAATTTAGTACACAGGATATTCAAGAAAGTTTAAAAAGAATAAATATTAGGTTCAAACATCATGAAGAGAAGAGCACATAAAGTTGATTAACTGTATATATTACTCCTTAGAGACTGACAAAAACATAATTTATGCAAGAACTTACCTGATAAATTAATTTCTTTCATATTGGCAAGAGTAGTAACGTATGGGATATACAATACTACCAGGAGGGGCAAAGTTTCCCAAACCTCAAAATGCCTATAAATACACCCCTCACCACACCCACAATTCAGTTTAACAAATAGCCAAGCAGTGGGGTGATAAAGAAAGGAGTAGAAAGCATCAACAAAATAAATTTGGAAATAATTGTACTTTATACAAAAAATCATAACCACCATAAAAAAGGGTGGGCCTCATGGACTCTTGCCAATATGAAAGAAATGAATTTATCAGGTAAGTTCTTACATAAATTATGTTTTCTTTCATGTAATTGGCAAGAGTCCATGAGATAGTGACATATGGGATAGCAATACCCAAGGTGTGGATCTCCACTCAAGAGTCACTAGAGAGGGAGGGAATAAAATAAAAACAGCCATTTTCCGCTGAAAAAATTAATCCACAACCCAAAAAAAAAAAAAAAAGTTTATTTTCATAATTGAAAGAAAAAAACTTAAATCAAAAGCAGAAGAATCAAACTGAAACAGCTGCCTGAAGAACTTTTCTACCAAAAACTGCTTCCGAAGAAGCAAATACATCAAAACGGTAGAATTTAGTAAATGTATGCAAAGAAGACCAAGTTGCTGCTTTGCAAATCTGATCAACTGAAGCTTCATTCTTAAAAGCCCACGAAGTGGAGACTGATCTAGTAGAATGAGCTGTAATTCTCTGAGGCGGGGCCTGACGACACTCCAAATAAGCTTGATGAATCAAAAATTTCAATCAAGAAGCCAAGGAAATAGCAGAAGCCTTCTGACCTTTCCTAGGACCATAAAATAAAACAAATAGACTGGAAGTCTTCCTGAAATCTTTAGTAGCTTCCATATAATATTTCAAAGCTCTTACCACATCCAAAGAATGTAAGGATCTTTCCAAAGAATTCTTAGGATTAGGACATAAGGAAGAGACAACAATTTCTCTATTAATGTTGTTAGAATTCACAACCTTAGGTAAAAATTGAAAAGAAGTCTGCAAAACTGCCTTATCCTGATGAAAAATCAGAAAAGGAGATTCACAAGAAAGAGCAGATAGCTCAGAAACTCTTCTAGCAGAAGAGATGGCCAAAAGAAACAACACTTTCCAAGAAAGTAATTTAATGTCCAAAGAATGCATAGGTTCAAATGGAGGAGCCTGTAAAACCTTTAGAACCAAATTAAGACTCCAAGGAGGAGAAATTGATTTAATGACAGGCTTAATACGAACTAAAGCCTGTACAAAACAGTGTATATCAGGAAGTATAGCAATCTTTCTGTGAAATAAAACAGAAAGAGCGGAGATTTGTCCTTTCAAGGAACTTGCAGACAAACCCTTATCCAAACCATCCTGAAGAAACTGTAAAATTCTAGGAATTCTAAAAGAATGCCAGGAGAATTTGTGAGAACACCATGAAATGTAATTCTTCCAAACTCTATAATAAATCTTTCTAGAGACAGATTTACGAGCTTGTAACATAGTATTAATCACTGAGTCAGGGAAACCTCTATGACTTAGTACTAAGCGTTCAATTTCCATACCTTCAAATTTAATGATTTGAGATCCTGATGGAAAAACGGACCTTGAGATAGTAGGTCTGGCCATAACGGAAGTGGCCAAGGCGGGCAACTGGACATCCGAACCAGATCCGCATACCAAAACCTGTGTGGCCATGCTGGAGCCACCAGCAACACAAATGGATTGTTCCATGATGATTTTGGAGATCACTCTTGGAAGGAGAACTAGAGGCGGGAAAGTGTAAGCAGTAAGATAACACCAACGAAGTGTCAGCGCATCCACTGCTTACGCCTCAACATCCCTGGACCTGGACAGGTATCTGGGAAGTTTCTTGTTTAGATGAGAGGCCATGAGATCTATCTCTGAGAAAATACATCTGGATGGAGAGACCACTCCCCTGGATGTAAAGTCTGGCGGCTGAGATAATCCGCTTCCCAATTGTCTACACCTGGGATATGCAATGCAGAGATTAGACAGGAGCTGGATTCTGCCCAAGCAAGTATCCGAGATACTTCTTTCATAGCTTGGGGACTGTGAGTCCCACCCTGATGATTGATATATGCCACTGTTGTGATATTGTCTGTCTGAAAACAAATGAACGGTTCTCTCTTTAACAGAGGCCAAAACTGAAGAGCTCTGAGAATTGCACGGAGTTCTAAAATATTTATTGGTAATCTCGCCTCTTGAGATTTCCAAACCCCTTGTGCTGTCAGAGATCCCCAAACAGCTCCCCAACCTGAAAGACTCGCATCTGTTGTGATCACAGTCCAGGTTGGCCGAACAAAAGAAGCCCCTTGAACTAAACAATAGTGATCTATCCACCACGTCAGAGAGTGTCGTACATTGGGATTTAAGGATATTAATTGTGATATCTTTGTATAATCCCTGCACCATTGGTTCAGCATACAAAGCTGTAGAGGTCTCATGTGAAAACGAGCAAAGGGGATTGCGTCCGATGCTGCAGTCATGAGATCTAAAACTTCCATGCACATCCACTGAAGGGAATGACTGAGACTGAAGGTGCCGGCAGGCTGCAACCAATATTAACCGTCTCTTGTCTGTTAGAGACAGAGTCATGGACACTGAATCTATCTGGAAGCCTAAAAAGGTGACCCTTGTCTGAGGAATCAAGAAAGTTTTTGGTAAATTGATCCTCCAACCATGTTTCAGAAGAAACAACACTAGTGATTTGTGTGAGATTCTGCAGTACGTAAAGACTGAGCTAGTACCAAGATATCGTCCAAATAAGGAAACACCGCAATACCCCGTTCTCTAATTACAGAGAGTAGGGCACCCAGAACCTTTGAAAAGATTCTTGGAGCTGTTGCTAGGCCAAATGGAAGAGCAACAAATTGGTAAATCTTGTTTAGAAAAGAGAATCTCAGAAACTGATAGTGTTCTGGATGAATCGGAATATGAAGGTATGCATCCTGAAAGTCTATTGTGGACATATAATGTCCTCGCTGAACAAAAGGCAGAATAGTCCTTATAGTTATCATCTTGAAAGTTGGTACTCTTACATAACGATTCAAAATTTTCAGATCCAGAACTGGTCTGAATAAATTTTCCTTTTTTGGGACAATGAATAGATTTGAATAAAACCCCAAACCTTGTTCCTGAAGAGGAACTGGCATGATTACCCCTGAAGACTCCAGGTCTGAAACACACTTCAGGAAAGCCTGAGCTTTTACTGGATTTGTTGGGATACGTGAGAGGAAAAATCTTCTCACAGGAGGTCTTACTTTGAATCCTATTCGATACCCTTGAGAGACAGTGCTCTGAATCCATTGATTTTGGACAGATTTTATCCAAATATCCTTGAAAAACCTTAATCTGCCCCCTACCAGCTGGGCTGGAATGAGGGCCGCACCTTCATGCGGACTTAGGGGCTGACTTTGGTTTCCTAAATGGCTTGGATTTATTCCAATTTGAGGAAGGCTTCCAATTGGAAGCAGATTCCTTGGGGGGAGGATTGAGTTTTTGTTCCTTATTCTGAAGAAAGGAACGAAAACGGTTAGAAGCCTTAGATTTACCCTTAGGTTTTTTTATCCTGAGGCAGAAAAACTCCCTTTCCCCCAGTGACAGTTGAAATAACAGAATCCAACTGAGAACCAAATAAATTATTACCTTGGAAAGAAAGAGATAGTAATCTAGATTTAGATGTCATATCAGCCTTCCAAGATTTAAGCCACAAAGCTCTTCTAGCTAATATAGCTAAAGACATGGATCTAACATCAATTTTGATAATATCAAAAATGGCATCACAAATAAAATGATTAGCATATTGCAGTAAGCGAATAATGCTAGATAAGTCAGAATCCAATTCCTGTTGCGCTAAATTCTCCAACCAGAAAGTTGATGCAGCCGCAACATCAGCCAAAGAAATTGCAGGTCTGAGAAGATGACCTGAATATAAATAGGCCTTCCTTAGATAAGATTCAAGCTTCCTATCTAAAGGATCCTTAAAGGAAGTACTATCTTCCATAGGAATAGTGGTACGTTTAGCAAGAGTAGAAATAGCCCCATCAACTTTGGGGATTTTTTCAAAAAAACTCTATAGATTTTGCTGGTAAAGGATAGAATGTTTTAAACCTTGAAGAAGGAATAAAAGAAGTACCTGGCTTATTCCATTCCTTAGAAATCATATCAGAAATAACCTCAGGAATAGGAAAAACCCCTGGAGAAACCATAGGAGGTTTAAAAACAGCATTTAAACGTTTATTAGACTAAACGTCAAGAGGACTGGTTATCTCAATATCCAAAGTAATTAACAATTCTTTTAATAAAGAACGCATATACTCTATTTTAAATAAATAAGTAGATTTGTCAGTGTCAATGTCTGAGGAAAGATCTTCTGTATCAGATAGATCCTCATCAGAAGAGGATAAATTATTATGTTGTTTCATCAACTAAATGAGAAGTTTTAAAAGACCTTTTACGTTTATTAGAAGGTGGAAATGCAGACAAAGCCTTCAGGATAGAATCAGAAACAAATTCTTTAAAATTTACAGGTATATCATGCACATTAGAAGTTGAAGGAACTGCAACTGGCAATGTACTATTACTGATGGATACACTATCTGCATGTAAAAGTTTATCATGACAACTATTACAAATGGCATTTGTCGAAATAATTTCTACAATTTTACAACAAATGCACTTATCTTTGGTAGAACCAATGTCAGGCAGCAATGTTCCAGCAGAAACTTCTGAGGCAGGATCAGATTGAGAAATCTTGCAAAATGTAAGAGAAAAAACAACATATAAAGCAAAATTATCTATTTCCTTATATGACAGTTTCAGGAATGGGGAAAAAAATGCAAATAGCATAGCCCTCTGATAGAGAAAAAAGCAAGAGGCAAACATCAATGGGGTATTGAAATAATGAAAAAGTTTGGTGCCAAGTATGACGCACAACGTAACAAACTTTTTAAACTTTTTTTCACTAATGACGCAACCGTGTGAAAGGTCTCGGCGTCAAGTATGACGCCGGAAATGACGAAGTTGCGTCATAGACGTATTTTTTCGTGCCAAAAATATTTTCGAGCCAAGAATGACGCAATAAAGTTTAGCATTTTATGCACCCGCTGGCCTAATACCACCCGCAATTTGCAAAAAGTAGTCAACTGAAAAAAAGACTAAACCCCAGGTAAGAAATACATTTCTTAAAAAAATGTTTATATTCCCCAAATATGAAACTGACAGTCTGCAGAAGAAAATACATGAACCTGACTCATGGCAAATATAAATACAATACATATATTTAGAACTTTATATAAATGCATAAAGTGCCAAACCATAGCTGAGGTGTCTTAATTAATAAAAAACATACTTACCAAAAGACACCCATCCACATATAGCAGATAGCCAAACCAGTACTAAAACAGTTTCAGTAGAGGTAATGGTAAATTGAGAGTATATCGTCGATCTGAAAAGGGAGGTAGGATATGAATCTCTACTACCCATAACAGAGAACCTATGAAATAGACCCCCGTTAGGGAAATCATCGTATTCAATAAGTGATACTCCCTTCACGTCCCTCTGACATTCGCTGTACTCTGAGAGGAATCAGGCTTCAACAATGCTGAGAAGCGCATATCAACGTAGAAATCTTAGCACAAACTTACTTCACCACCTCCATAGGAGGCAAAGTTTGTAAAACTGAATTGTGGGTGTGGTGAGGGGTGTATTTATAGGCATTTTGAGGTTTGGGAAACTTTGCCCCTCCTGGTAGGATTGTATATCCCATACGTCACTAGCTCATGGACTCTTGCCAATTACATGAAAGAAATGGTATAACAAGACCTGTTTGTGTACAAGATGCAATGCACAGCACGTATTGTTTCTGGTCTTGTCCAAAGATTAATCAATTGTGGGGTAAAGTTAATTACTGGGTTAATAATATTTTGAGGCTGGAATTTAGGATTCTCTGAAAACATGTATTTTTCCTGGTTAATTTTTCACCAATCTCCCAGAATTATAATTTAGTTAACACAATCTTAGTGGTTAGGAATCTGATTTTAAGGACTTGGAAAGCTTCTTACGCCCCAAAGTTTATAGTATTTAAAAAAGCGATAATTACACAATATACGTTAGAGCAATTCAACTAGAAGAATCCAGATAATACCCAGTTAAAATGTTTCTTTGCCAAATGGTTAATGGTAATCAGTTCTCTCCCTCTTGATATTCAAATTCAATTAGTTAAACCCTTTATTAATTCAGAATATGTACAATTAAATATCCTTGCTGGGCATTTCCCGCACACTTGGAATGAATAGAGGTACAGGTAACAAAACCCCTTTCTAACCCTTTCAATTTAAAAAAAAAAAATATATGTCCCTCAATGTATAAGATGTTTATAACAAGACAATGTATTTCTTGTATTTCTCTGAATAAAAAACCCCCATAAATTATGCTTACCTGATAATTTTCTTTTCTTCAGATGGAAAGAGTTCACATCTGCATTCATTACTTTTGGAAATTAAGAACCTGGCCACCAGGAGGAGGCAGACACCCAAGCCAAAGGCTTAAATACTCCTCCCACTTCCCTCATCCCCCAGTCATTCTGCCGAGGAACAAGGAACAGTAGAAGAAATATCAGGGTGAAAAGGTGCCAGAAGAAAAAAAAAATAACGTCCGTCCCACATAAAAACACAGGTGGGGAGCTGTTGACTCTTTCCATCTGAAGAAAAGAAAATGATCAGGTAAGAATAATTTATGTTTTTCTTCATAAATAGAAAGAGTCCACTGCTGCATTCATTACTTTTGGGAAAACAATACCCAAGCTATAGAGTACACTGAATGCTAAAACGGGAGGGTACAAAAGGCAGCCCATTCCGTGGGCACCAGGCCTGAAAACCCCTACCCAACAAAATCCTGTTTCGTCCAAAGCCGAGAACAACCTGAAAAAAAAGAAAAGGCCCAAGGACACTAACCTGCAGATAGTCCACAAGCCTTGCTAGAGACCGCAGGAACTAGACTTGACTGAGTCAACAGCTCCCAGGAGACACCGTTGCCCAGCAGTCCGTCTCCAAACAACACACCCCTTACTAAAGAAAGGGAACAAACTACCGTATGCTTCCAAGAAGAAAAAAGACACAGAGAAAACATGAGTCCTAAAGGGATTTAATGCGCTGTTCATTTTATGAACCTCTAAAGGAGGAAAGGCAGAGTAGACCTCTCCGGGGATCGAACTTGCAACCCCCGGTTTGCTACAGTGCAGAATAGCCACAGTGCAGAGTAGCCACAGTGCCTTATATGCTGAGCTAGCAGTCCAGCTAGCCTAAGGAACGCCAGAAAAAAAAAAACTAAGAAGGGCACAACGAGTCTTAAATAAAAACACAGAACAAAAAAAACAGAGAAACCGGGTCAGGCTAACAGAGACCCAACCAGTCTCATACAAACAAGGTGAGGCAATGCCCAGACCCCAGAAATACAGAAACCACGGGATAAGGCCGGGAGTCTGAAACAGAGAGAGGATCTTCCCCTAACACAGTGCCACCGCACTCTAGAAGCAACTGAAGACGAAGGTCCCCAAGTCGCAAAAAGGTAGCTCAGAATACCGAACAACACCTGAAGCAAAAACACTGCATGCTGCAGTCATCTAAAAATGACTCTGAAACTTAAATACTTGCAGGGCAAGCAGCAGAAAGCAGATGAAGATAGGATCCTTCAGATTGCTAAGTATCCACTAACCAGCGGTTAACGTCACAGGCTATCTAAGAGCCGCCAGTCCTTCCCACAAATCTTGAACGTGGAGAAAGGAGAAACCTAAAAGAGGCTTACCGTACCTCAAATGCTCCAAGGACGAATTAGCAGAAAAAAGATCTCAGATCCTGCTCCAACATCTAACACCGGACCAGCTCAATCGACAGACATGTCTGATAGACAGGGGAGACAGAAAGACCCCAACCACAAGCTCCCAGGAAATGGAAAAAAAGGGGGGACTCATCTACCCCAACAGAGCTCGGGTGCCAACCCAAACTCCTCCTCCAAAACAAGGCACTCCCAAGGAGAACCCCCTAGGACCTGGAGCAGAGAAAAGTGCAATAGATCCGTAGGAAGACCTGTCACAACTCTCTTAGACAGCCTCTACGTAGACAGATCAATTTCCAACAGGTGGAACAGAGCAAACCACCTACACACAGGGCAGGACAATGACCCTCCAGAGAGAGTAAACCACAGCAGAATAAGGAAGAAAAAGTATCCCATCAAAGGGGAAGGGCCCAGATAAGAACAGTGTACATGTCCACAAGACATGAAGCCATAGTACGATAAAAACACGGACAGAATGAAAAATCATCCAGACACCACTGTTGACCCAACAGAGAAAAAACTCCCCATAAAGAGGAGCACACACTTAAGTTTAAAACCCATACCCGAAGGTGGATGTGAACTCTGGCCTTCCTGTTTGCAAGCCCAATGAGCTAGCCCCTATGTCGCAACATAGGGTCCCTAAAAAAACTGAGTCGTCCCGAACCTGTCCACAGGATCATAAGTCTCCAGACATCCAAGAAGGATCCAAAACAAGAACCCTGGACCAGGGACTCAGAATCATCCTAGAACGAACAACACCCCCAGGGAACACAAGATACCCCGCCTGAAGCAATCAGACCTCAAAGGGGATGATAACCGGGGAACCCGGAGAACGGGTACAGGACTCACTCCTAATTCCCAGCCCAAAAGGGAAGAGAACACCCTTAGCAGCAGGAGGACAATACCCCCCAACAAGATGCTAGGCCGCGACAAATTCACCCAATTTTTCTACAGCCCAAAGGCCCCAAGGGCAACACTAAGGGAAAAGAGAATGAGAACAGAGTCACCCGAAGAGAGAGAAGAAAAGAAAGGCTAGTCTCCATAATCCTTTCAGATTAATGTTCCAGAGGACCACACCCAAGGTAGAAGAACGCAAAGCATCCCGAACCCAGGCAGAAAAACATCCCCTAAGCAAAAAGATTGGAAAAAGAGACAACACCTCCTATCGTCCCTGATATGGAGATGACTAACTCCCAAAAGAAGACAGACCCTCACGACCTTCACTTCCTAATTAAGCGGCCAAAGCCGCCAGAAAACCTGGACGAAGTCCAGAAAGTCTCGACCAAGAGGAAGAGAACCTCTACAAGGAACAAGTCCTAAAAGGACACTTCCAAAGAGACCATAAAAGGCAAAACCGTAAGAACGGCGGTATGAAGGACCTAAATCATCCAAGTCTCCAACCCACAAAGGGAAGGAACTCTCTAGTTCCCAGAAAAATCGAAAACGACTGAGCATGTCGCCACGGAGCTCAACGTAGTCCCGGCCCACTAGATTGAAAGGCGAATGAGGACTGAACCAATCCCCCATGCCCGTAAGCAACCACGGACCATCAAGTCCTCTCAGGATGCTAGTTGAAGCTTGTAAAATAACAAGTAAACAACACATCATACATCACACATCATATTGTGATCCCTAGGCGCCCTTACTGGACCAGCCGGACATAAAAAAGGCGCCACGTGTCTGAACTAGGCCTGAAAGACAGAAGGATTTGTACCCAGTCAGGACCAGCCTGAAACCAAGGGCCCCAGCACTGTCAAGGCCACATAAGAGTCTCCCCTGAGATGGAGGGATAAAGAACAGTCAGACAGAACATAGGACTAGCACGTCCTCACTCTTGAACAAACCTTTGTAAAAGTAAACAGTGCGACCTCTAAATCGCGAGTATCAATTCCAGAGAAGAAAATTCCCGAAAGAAAAAATCATGCAACAACATGAGCTTCAGACCAAAAAAATCTTCCTCACCGGATTAAAATAAATGATAAGGCAACCCGTAAGTTATCGCCCAGGAAGAATGGACAGACCCGCAGGACCAGCCCAACAGGGGTCAGAGACTTCCAAGCTCAGAACTGGAAAAAGATACACAAATAACAAAAAGACTATAAGAAGGTTACTTCATCCCTTATGTCTATGCAAGCAAGTCGCCTCATGGGAAATAGAATCCCAAGAGGCGGATGGCTCAGTGGGCACCTGATTCCCCAATCCAGAGGATTAGAGAACTCTAAAACGGCATTCGGAACATAACTGATGGGCATGTATCACTCAGGCCAATTCATATTCTTCGCAAGAAGTAGAGTCTGAATCAGAGACATCAAGTCTCCAAAAAAAATCAGAATCCTCCATAACTGGGATCTTGAATAAAAAATGGACCAATAAGAAAAATCGAAACGGCACCTTACACCCCCAATGGCTGGGGCACTCACCACCTCCAGGGAACCAGACCCCAGCAGACCAGGATTTCTCTGTTGCCACACGGTCAGGAATGCGGAAATGGTCACAAGGTAAAACCTGCAGTCCATGCAAAAGCGTGCCCGACCATAAAGGCCGCGTCACTAGAAATAGGCCGTTATGTTCCAAAATAGCCATGAGCCGAAGCAACACTACACAGTAGCAGACAGAATCACATAACATGATTATAAACCCCCCTCAGGAGATATTAACCCTTGATTCCAAGATACAAAAGGAGTCTCACTGAGACCCTATGTTAAAATTACCCACGAAAGGTTGTAGGCCCTCTCGAATAAACAGTTATAATTACAATATATCCATGATGAAAGTAAAATTAAACGATCTTACCGGAATCAACGCAGTGTAACAGGAACACGGCCCTTTAAGTGTAACAGATAGTAGCATAACTTCTGGCATGGACTTGAGAGAAGAAAGCAGGCAGCGAAACTCGTCAACACTGATTGCTGGTGGAGCTGTTAAAATGAGTTGGGATGGTTTCGCAGAAAGACTCTTCCTGCCTCTCCGGACTCTAACTTTCATCCATGCTCTCACTGAGAGGCTGACTGGACTACTTAAAACTCCAGTCCTATGCCGAAGAGTACTAACCTATCGAAACTTCTGACACTTCTCTGCCAACCTCCTGGGACGAAAGGCAAAGAATGACTGGGGGATGAGGGAAGTGGGAGGAGTATTTAAGTCTTTGGCTGGAGTGTCTTTGCCTCCTACTGGTGGCCAGGTTCTGAATTCCCAAAAGTAATGAATGCAGCTGTGGACTCTCTCCATTTATGAAGAAAATTATTTTTAAAAAAAATTAAAAATGAATTAATCTTCACATGTCTGTCTCCAAATGATAATTTCACAAGCAATCGATGAAAATATTGCTTACTTGTCGAAAACCATCTGAAAAATTGTTCTTATAATATCTTATAAGGGAGTTCCAACCGTCCATTACAAGCCCCCACTGGGTTCTTTTGCCAGTCCTGCAAAAAGCAACAAAATTACAAATGTGTACATATTGCTAAAAGGCAGCTGTTTCACACCCTCAGTTCTCAATGTTTTGAGTGAAAATAATGCTTTATACTGTACTTGAGAGAGGCATATTTTACATCAAGATACAGATGTATTTATGAATGTATGTGCTTATCTATGAATACTGTATGTGTTGACTGTCAAACTGCATGACACAGAAAGCTACAAAACATAAAAACCATAAAAACATAAACCATAAACAGAAACGCCATAACATCTAAATGGGTTTTCTAGGTATTTGTTCTTAAATTAAAAGTTCACAGATATACTCGTACTTATAAAAATTTAAATAAAATGCCATATGTTACATAATCCTATACAGTTTTTAAAACATAACATTTTATACTTTGACACTTTGTATGGTCTTTGATCTTACTATATATTACTATAATGAAGATAAACTATATATATATATATATATATATATATACACACATACACACACACACACACACACACACACACACACACACATATATATATATATATATATATATATATACATATACACACACACATATATTTTTTTTAATTTTATTTATATTTTTATACTGTAAAAGAATCATAGCGCTGCGTAATCTGTTGGCGCTCTACAAACACCTGATAATAAAATAATAATCCAGCCATGCACCTAAAAGCAGGACACAATCAGCGGCCATGGGAAGGGCTCCTTAAGCATGGCATGTAAGAGTATCCATATGCCCTAAACATTGTGAGGGCCACAATCAAAGGTTTGAAAATCTCCAAAGGTAGAGAAAAATAAAGGGCTGTGCTCTAGCAAAACTGTATATGCAAGATGAAGGAAAATAAATAAACATAGAAAATGCTATTAAAAGTGTCAATAATCAAGAAAAAGTCATTTCTAAAGCCAAAAACCTGGATGAAAAACAAAATGCCAGATGGGTGTAGAAAAGGTCTCATAATATATCTATATTTAAGGCGGTAAACTAACAATTTCAATATGTCAAAAAAATAAATAAAAATGAAACAGTATGCCAAAATAAACAAAACTACTCAGGAAAAATAATAACAACTTGCCTTGTAAAGTCTGTCTTTAAGGCTCCTGTTCCAGCATACTGTTTGGCACAAGCATTTGCATTATCAGCCCAAGCTGTAAATAAAACATTATGTTAGTAGTTCAAAAGAACAAAGAAATCAGAAGTCCTCAAAGCTCAAGCTCCTGCTGCCTCAAAAACTAAGGCATTCTTAGTTCTGCTTTTTCACAGGGAGCCACAAAAAACTAGCCGGAGGGACATATGTGATGTACATTATAGGGACAAAAAAATTATTCCATAATTTAGGTAGAACACACAATTTTAAACAACTTTCCAGTTTACTTCTGTTATAAAATTTACTTCATTCTCATGGTATCATTTGTTGAAGGAGCAGCAATGCACTGCTGGTTTCTAACTGAACACATGGGTGAGCCAATGACAATAGGTATATATAGATGCAGTCACCAATCAGCAGCTAGAACCTAGTTTTTTTGCTCCTGAGCTTACCTAGATAAACATATCAGCACAGGATAATAAGAGAAGCAAGCAAATTAAATAATAGAAGTAAATTTGAAAGTGGTTTAAAATTGAATGCTCTGAATCATGAAATATTTTTTTTAGGTTTCATGTCCCTTTAAAAAGAAAATGTTTAACTTTTATGGGCTTCTGTTTTCATGAAGTTGTTTAATAAAGCTTTGTTTTTTAACATTATTTTTACTATAAACAAACATACCATTTTTATAAATCTTTTCAAACTGTGCTTGCTCTTCAATTCGCTGTCCAACATGGAGCACCCCTAGTCTCTAAAACAAGAATAAAAAAAATAAAAAAAACTACATAAGGACTTATATGAACAATATTTTGTCAACCCAGAGATTTGTAACAATCAATTTCAGAGCACATTTGTTCATCCACATTGTTGAAAATTCTTATTATTTTAAATTTTGATTTTCCAACACATTAAAGGGATATTATAGGGCCATAATAGTCAAAAAATTACATGCTCTAATTCGCCTGTCATTTTAAGACTAGCGACACTGTGTTTAGCCCCTGACCATCTTAGTTGTACGACTAGTGCTGCTGATTGGATCAGTAGTGGCTTTAAATTGGACTCAGCAGTGATCTACGGGCCCCCGAGAGGTACTCCTACTGTGCTTAACGCATTTGCGAGGGGATAAACTAACAGTAGGGAACAGTCGCAAGTCTTAAAATTGCATGCCCTAACGAATTAGAAGATGTCATTTTTTTTACTGTAATGGTCATCTTCAGAATGTTTTAGCAAGTAGCTGCCTTGTATAATTTTTCACCAGGGGCTTCATTATATTTGACACAGCTTCAACCTTATCAGGTGGTGCTTGTTTCTGAACTCATAAGTAATAATGATCAAAGAATTCATCTATTTGCACAAACATGTTTTGAAAGGGCTCTGCCCCTTTCTGGAGCTACTGTAGAATAAAGAGCATATCAGATTGTATCATATCCTTGGTAGCTTCAAAGTAATAAATAAGGACTTACTATAACTCACATCTGATGTCATTCTTAGGATTTAGAAAGAATGATAGCACCAGAACACCAGAACAACATTCCAAGAACTAATCACTTTTGGAATATACAGTTATTAATAAGCCCTCAATTAGAAGTAAATGAAAGAATATGAAGGCAATAAATTGTAGATCTATTAGTGTAGTGCAAATGTAGACCCTGTAATGATCCGAATGGATAGGAATATAAAGATATACATCCTTTAGATTTATGACATACATAAACTGACCTGTCACTGAATGATGGGTCCTAATTCTGAAATTAGTAACTTTCAAAAATGTATTAAAGTGCTTTTAAGTCCAAAACTGACCTTCTCTCTTTGTAACAAAGACAAGAAAAAAAAAACCGAAATTTATGCTTACCTGATAAAAATGTTTATTTCTTGACACGGTGAGTCCACGGATCATCATCAATTACTGTTGGGAATATCACTCCTGGCCAGCAGGAGGCGGCAATGAGCACCACAGCAAAGCTGTTAAATATCACTTCCCTTCCCACAAAACCCAGTCATTCGGCCGAAGGAAAGGAGAAAAAGGAAATAACACAAGGTGCAGAGGTGCCTGAGGTTTATATAACAGGTCCTCTTTTTGAGAAAACAAGGTTTAGAAGGAGGAAGGCACCCTGAAATTTGGGGTTTTATGTCCCTTTAAAACAAGACTCAAACTGTTTTCCAGCTCAGCAGGAAGGTTCCATGCACACCTCACCCAGGAATGTCTTGAAAAGCACGCGTCCTAAAACAGATACTCCTGAGAACTACTACGAGAGAGTATCACTTGTCGATTGATCTAGATCCATCTCTGAGACAGATCCACTGTTGAAAATGGCAAAAGGATTGAAGTCCAATATCACAGACCAATTCCTCCATATTAAATCATCGAAAGATGAATAAAAATCAACTGCAGCCAGATCCAAACTTCCAACCTGTAGGTTGCAAGAATGGTTGTTATTTACCGGACCACAAGAGCTCGCAGTTAGCCGGTCAGTAAACTGCTGAGAAAAGAAAAAGAATACATCTTGAAAATAAAAAACCTTGATAGGAATCTTCTCCTCAACGGAGAAACTATAATGATTTCCAGATTCATTTCTCATCCTCGAGAAAGAAAATTGTACAAGATCTTCAGGAAAGGGAGTCAGCTCGAAGAAGGATGACCCTGAATCCTAAATTGTCCATAAAAGCATCTTGCAATACTCCAAGACCAAAGAACCCTTTCTAGGAAGACAAGAAGATCCTAAATAATGGGAGCAGAATACACATCCCTCAGGTCTATGTTCAATATGAACAAGCCCTCTCAAACCAAAGGAGTGTGGATACTATCTAAGGTCCGACCCTGAGAAAGGTAAATACCTAGATTCCGTTCCCAGACTGGGATTGGAGTTATCGCTTCCAGAGAGGAAGGCCCTTAACCCAGTTCAAGGAAAAGCTCTCCACAGGTCTAGATTACCGACACTCTAATCTCAAATTGTACTTTAAAAGACAAGACTTGTTCATTTAGTCTTGCTGAAGGTGTGTGGAAGAAAAATCTTTCTCCACCATTAACTCATAGGAAAACTCTGCCAGATCATGAAGGACAAATCAGAATCGATGATTAGGAGGAACAACATTTTAAAACCTGCAACTGCAAGACTAAAAAGCTTAAACTGCACCATTAAGCCCTAGGTAGGGTTCTCAGCTAACCAGGTATCAGCTACGATGTCCGGCGACTAGTACAGCAAGTCTATAAGACAAGGAATTGCTCAAATTGAACAGTAAACCCTCCAGCTTCTATCCATGGATCCGGAAGGAGCAACTACCCTCCCTAAGGATCGAAGTTCTCTGAGTCAGGTAGAACAGCAGAGATAAATAAATATTACAAAATCTCTAACGGTTGACAACAGGACATTGAAGTTGACCAAGTAACAAACACCTCCTTTAGAGTACACAAGGTGTAAACATACACCTGAAGTAGATCACTTCAGCAGCAGATGAAGAAATTATACTGGCCGAATCTGAGCCCTTCACCTAGCTACCAGTGAATCCCTCACCAAACCAAACTCCTTCCACAAAGAAACCGAGACTCTTTAAAAAAAAAAAAAAAAAATCCAGATTCTTTAGGATTGACGACAGGCGTATTGAAGTTGCTCAAAATAGCCAAAACCTCCCTTAAACGTACATGAAGGTGTAAAAGCTTAATTCTGACGGTTACTACTTCAGCAACAAATGAAGGAATTATAATGACCAAATCTGAGATTTCACCCTCAGATCCAACTGGTGGATCCTCCTCATCAGTTCAATGAGGAAGGTGAACAGTAGCAGACAATACAGAAACCTTACTAACTGAATCTCTAATGTTCCTCCAGCGATTTCCCCCTAAGATTAGAATAGCAAAACGTTCCCCATAATCTTTTATAAAAACGTCTCCACACAGAAAGGGACTGAGGAATGGCAAAACAACTCCTTTCTCAACTGGTGTATACTGAGTTGCAAGATCACAAGTCTTGGAGAGGAAATAACATGGTGCCGCATCTCCCTCACAGTGAAGGAGGCGGGGACACTTCAGCAGCTTGGTAATAAAGCATGAACATTTTTCTAGCATCGCGCTTCATTAAACCAGCTAAAGTAACTTACAATGTCTCATATCGAAAAGACAGTGAAAAACACATACATTTTCTACCAACATTGAGGGCAATTGAAGCGCAGAGACACACTACTCCGAGCTAGCCTCCAAAAACAAGGGAGACTCTAAAAAAAAAAAAACACCGTAATGGCGTCCTCTCTAATAAGATAGAAGCACACTAGATACGCTTATTACTGCGCTACTGAAATTTAAAAGGAAAGAAATACAAATTAGTTTGAGGGGTTATCAACCCCATAGGAGCCTCTAACATGTTCATATGAGACCCAAATATAAATACAGGGAATTCTATATTAACCCCTAGTCTCCTGTCACCATGAAATGCCTGCATACTGCCTCAGATATCCTTCTAAAGGATATATATGTCCCATATAAGATGCAGAGATGGAGCTACTTTCAACCCTTTTTAGTGCCAGTCTCCCAGCCCCAGAAGACGAAAAGACACTTAACTGCATTCTAGCCGTCCGGCAGGAGGACGACTCTCAAGGCATGAGAGGATGCCACTCCTCACAGAGACCTGTGGAAAAAAGAATTAACAGAGTAAGCCTACTCTGGTATTCTGACATAGGGCAGCAATCTGTTAGGAAAATGCAGCAAAGCCAACTTTACAAGTTCCTAACTGCTTTAAAGCTACCACAGCCCTGCTGAAGAGACTAACGTGGAGTACAGCTATACCCAAATTGTGATGGAATATCAGAGCAATCCTGCCCTGACTTCAAAATAAACAATCTTAATAGAAGAATCATAATTAGACACCTAATTACATCACCTCCTCCTTGCACTAGAGGCAAAGAGAATGACTGGGGTTTGTGGGAAAAGAAGTGATATTTAACAGGGTTGCTGTGGTGCTCTTTGCCTCCTCCTGCTGGCCAGAAGTCATATTCCCAACAGTAATTGATGATCCATGGACTCACTGTGTCATTAGAAAGAAAAGAACCAAACCCTATTCTAATGGACAAATGTGGATATTTTAAATACTGTGCATCTATTCAACAGAAAACAGTGGGCCTGAGAAAAAAAAAAAAAAAAAAGGCTTAGAAAAACAACAATGATATAGTCTAACCTGCAACTCTGATAGGCAAGATGGTCTGTCAAATTAATGTTTCCTGAAAGTTTGAACCAGCCTCCTAAATGGGTTAATATAAATGAACAACTGAAAAAACTAAATGAGGCAAACAATAGCAAAGTGTGAACAAAAGGAGCAACAGCCAGTGTAGAAGATCTGTATACAAATGCAGGGTAGCCAAATGACAAGCTACCTACATTAGCAAAGCTACCTGTAACCAGCTAGTCAAGAGAGCCCAACAATGCCTCCTTACACATTAATAGGACACTGCTACTTCAGAAAGGGAGTCTGGTGCAATTTCCTCTTTCAACTTCCACTCTGAAGTGCAGAAGTGAGCTAGATAGCTTAATTAAAAGGAGTTGCAAAATGCTGTCAATGTATTTAGTAAGTAAATATTATTTTATCTATATTTCAATCATTATTTCAACTTGTACTGTTATTAGTTACCATTGCGTATTGCGTGTGTGAAGGAAGAAGCAGGGGATGTTTCTGGCACCAGCGCCAGTACTGCAACTTACTTGAGGTAAAATGCTTATATCTGGAAACACTCTAGACCAGTGATGGCTAACCTTGGCACCAAAGATGTTTTGAAACTACATTTCCTATGATGCTTAGGCACTCTGCAGTTTAGTTGAGCATCAAAAAAAAAGGTAGTTCGGAGGCAACAGGGGTGCAAAGGTTAGCCATCATTGCAAGAAAGAAAGAAAACAGCATGGCTCCAAGGTAACCTCTAGGATCAGTGGTGTACTCGCAAACAAACGCTCCTGAAAAGAGGGCTGAAGTCGAGAGGTGCACACCACAGAAAAGGACGAGTCAGTCCGGTGAATCGCAGAAGAGGCAGCACACTTGGTCTTTCAAACAAAAATCGGAAATTTATTCCAGGATTGAAGTCGTTAGACAAAAATACCAACACAGGAAGTAGAAAGGGGGCGTGTCCTTACGCGTATCGTGCCGTGCAGCACTTAGTCATAGGATCCTATGACTAAGTGCCACACGGCACGAAACGCGTAAGAACACGCCCCCTTTCTACTTCCTGTGTTGGTATGTTTGTCTAGCTACTTCAATCCTGGAATAAATTTCCGATTTTTGTTTGAAAGACCAAGTGTGCTGCCTCTTCTTCTCTTCTTTAGCCATCACTGCTCTAGGCCATTTGTTTGAGAAGCAAACCAAGCCTAGCATTATCCACTGGAGTGGAATGCTGCATTTTGAAGCAGCAACTCTATATATATTTATTTTATTATTTTAATTTCTTTACCTGTAGCTGAGCCTGAAGGGAGCGACGTGCCAAAAGACTCTGCACAACATTTGTTCGATCTAAACAGTCCATGCAGTTGCTTCGGAAAATTCCTTCTTGTTGACTGACCACTTTGCCTTCAGAGTCAACCAGAAAATAACTAGCACATAAAAAAAAAATATACAAAAGTTATAATTAAAGAAATATGCAGCAATCCAAAAACTCCAGTAAGGACAGGAAAGAAACCAAAGACAGGTTGAAATTGAATTCATAGAAATAATTAAATCATTTTTAACACAAAAAACCCCCAAAAAACTATAATTATCTTTTTTCATATAGTATTAAAAGGGACATTAAAAGGGACAGTCAACACCAGAATTTTGTTTTGTTTAAAAAGATAGATAATCCCTTTATTACCGATTCCCCAGTTATAATAATACACTTTTTACCTCTGTGATTACCTTGTATCTAAGCCTCTGCAAACTGACCCCTTATTTCAGTTCTTTTGACAGACTTGCATATTCACAAATCATTACTCACTCCTAGGTAACTTAACGTGTGTGAGCTCAATGTTATCTATCTGAAACACATGAACTAACTCCCTCTAGTGGTGAAAAACTGTCAAAATGCATTCAGATTAGAGGCGGCCTTCAAGGTCTAAGAAATTAGTTGAAAGCTAAACCTAATAGGTTTATTTGCTAAGAATCCCAAAAGAACAAAGCTAAATTGTTGATAAAAGTAAATTGGAAAGTTGTTTAAAATTACATTCTCTATCTGAATCATGAAAGTTTTTTTTGGACTTGACTGTCCCTTCAATTTATTTAATCACAAATAAAAAAAATTGTGTGCCAAAAAAAAAAAAAAAAAAAAAAAACAGAATTTATGTTTACCTGATAAATTTCTTTCTCCAACGGTGTGTCCGGTCCACGGCGTCATCCTTACTTGTGGGATATTCTCTTCCCCAACAGGAAATGGCAAAGAGCCCAGCAAAGCTGGTCACATGATCCCTCCTAGGCTCCGCCTACCCCAGTCATTCGACCGACGTTAAGGAGGAATATTAGCATAGGAGAAACCATATGGTACCGTGGTGACTGTAGTTAAAGAAAATAAATTATCAGACCTGATTAAAAAAAAAAACCAGGGCGGGCCGTGGACCGGACACACCGTTGGAGAAAGAAATTTATCAGGTAAACATAAATTCTGTTTTCTCCAACATAGGTGTGTCCGGTCCACGGCGTCATCCTTACTTGTGGGAACCAATACCAAAGCTTTAGGACACGGATGAAGGGAGGGAGCAAATCAGGTCACCTAAATGGAAGGCACCACGGCTTGCAAAACCTTTCTCCCAAAAATAGCCTCAGAAGAAGCAAAAGTATCAAACTTGTAAAATTTGGTAAAAGTGTGCAGTGAAGACCAAGTCGCTGCCCTACATATCTGATCAACAGAAGCCTCGTTCTTGAAGGCCCATGTGGAAGCCACAGCCCTAGTGGAATGAGCTGTGATTCTTTCAGGAGGCTGCCGTCCGGCAGTCTCGTAAGCCAATCTGATGATGCTTTTAATCCAAAAAGAGAGAGAGGTAGAAGTTGCTTTTTGACCTCTCCTTTTACCTGAATAAACAACAAACAAGGAAGATGTTTGTCTAAAATCCTTTGTAGCATCTAAATAGAATTTTAGAGCGCGAACAACATCCAAATTGTGCAACAAACGTTCCTTCTTTGAAACTGGTTTCGGACACAGAGAAGGCACGATAATCTCCTGGTTAATGTTTTTGTTAGAAACAACTTTCGGAAGAAAACCAGGTTTAGTACGTAAAACCACCTTATCTGCATGGAACACCAGATAAGGAGGGGAACACTGCAGAGCAGATAATTCTGAAACTCTTCTAGCAGAAGAAATTGCAACTAAAAACAAAACTTTCCAAGATAATAACTTAATATCAACGGAATGTAAGGGTTCAAACGGAACCCCCTGAAGAACTGAAAGAACTAAATTGAGACTCCAAGGAGGAGTCAAAGGTTTGTAAACAGGCTTAATTCTAACCAAAGCCTGAACAAAGGCTTGAACATCTGGCACAGCTGCCAGCTTTTTGTGAAGTAACACCGACAAGGCAGAAATCTGTCCCTTCAGGGAACTTGCCGATAATCCTTTTTCCAATCCTTCTTGAAGGAAGGATAGAATCCTAGGAATCTTAACCTTGTCCCAAGGGAATCCTTTAGATTCACACCAACAGATATATTTTTTCCAAATTTTGTGGTAAATCTTTCTAGTTACAGGCTTTCTGGCCTGAACAAGAGTATCGATAACAGAATCTGAGAAACCTCGCTTCGATAAAATCAAGCGTTCAATCTCCAGGCAGTCAGCTGGAGTGAAACCAGATTCGGATGTTCGAACGGACCCTGAACAAGAAGGTCTCGTCTCAAAGGTAGCTTCCAAGGTGGAGCCGATGACATATTCACCAGATCTGCATACCAAGTCCTGCGTGGCCACGCAGGAGCTATCAAGATCACCGACGCCCTCTCCTGATTGATCCTGGCTACCAGCCTGGGAATGAGAGGAAACGGCGGAAACACATAAGCTAGTTTGAAGGTCCAAGGTGCTACTAGTGCATCCACTAGAGCCGCCTTGGGATCCCTGGATCTGGACCCGTAACAGGGAACTTTGAAGTTCTGACGAGAGGCCATTAGATCCATGTCTGGAATGCCCCACAGCTGAGTGACTAGGGCAAAGATTTCCGGATGGAGTTCCCACTCCCCCGGATGCAATGTCTGACGACTCAGAAAATCCGCTTCCCAATTTTCCACTCCCGGGATGTGGATAGCAGACAGGTGGCAGGAGTGAGACTCCGCCCATAGAATAATCTTGGTCACTTCCTCCATCGCTAGGGAACTCCTTGTTCCCCCCTGATGGTTGATGTACGCAACAGTCGTCATGTTGTCTGATTGAAACCGTATGAACTTGGTCCTTACTAGCTGAGGCCAAGCCTTGAGAGCATTGAATATCGCTCTCAGTTCCAGAATATTTATCGGTAGAAGAGATTCTTCCCGAGACCAAAGACCCTGAGCTGTCAGGGATCCCCAGACCGCGCCCCAGCCCGTCAGACTGGCGTCGGTCGTGACAATGACCCACTCTGGTCTGCGGAATGTCATCCCTTGTGACAGGTTGTCCAGGGACAGCCACCAACGGAGTGAGTCTCTGGTCCTCTGATTTACTTGTATCTTTGGAGACAAGTCTGTATAGTCCCCATTCCACTGACTGAGCATGCACAGTTGTAATGGTCTTAGATGGATGCGCGCAAAAGGAACTATGTCCATTGCCGCTACCATCAACCCGATCACTTCCATGCACTGAGCTACGGAAGGAAGAGGAACGGAATGAAGAATCCGACAAGAGTCCAGAAGCTTTGTTATTCTGGCCTCTGTTAGAAAAATCCTCATTTCTGAGGAATCTATAATTGTTCCCAAGAAGGGAACCCTTGTTGACGGGGATAGAGAACTCTTTTCCACGTTCACTTTCCAGCCGTGAGATCTGAGAAAGGCCAGGACGATGTCCGTGTGAGCCTTTGCTCGAGGGAGGGACGACGCTTGAATCAGAATGTCGTCCAGGTAGGGTACTACTGCAATGCCCCTTGGTCTTAGCACCGCTAGAAGGGACCCTAGTACCTTTGTGAAAATCCTTGGAGCAGTGGCTAATCCGAAAGGAAGCGCCACGAACTGGTAATGTTTGTCCAGGAATGCAAACCTTAGGAACCGATGATGTTCCTTGTGGATAGGAATATGTAGATACGCATCCTTTAAATCCACCGTGGTCATGAATTGACCTTCCTGGATGGAAGGAAGGATAGTTCGAATGGTTTCCATCTTGAACGATGGGACCTTGAGAAATTTGTTTAAGATCTTGAGATCTAGGATTGGTCTGAACGTTCCCTCTTTTTTGGGAACTATGAACAGATTGGAGTAGAACCCCATCCCTTGTTCTCTCAATGGAACAGGATGAATCACTCCCATTTTTAACAGGTCTTCTACACAATGTAAGAACGCCTGTCTTTTTATGTGGTCTGAAGACAACTGAGACCTGTGGAACCTCCCCCTTGGGGGAAGTCCCTTGAATTCCAGAAGATAACCCTGGGAGACTATTTCTAGCGCCCAAGGATCCAGAACATCTCTTGCCCAAGCCTGAGCGAAGAGAGAGAGTCTGCCCCCCACCAGATCCGGTCCCGGATCGGGGGCCAATATTTCATGCTGTCTTGGTAGCAGTGGCAGGTTTCTTGGCCTGCTTTCCCTTGTTCCAGCCTTGCATTGGTCTCCAAGCTGGCTTGGCCTGAGAAGTATTACCCTCTTGCTTAGAGGACGTAGCACCTTGGGCTGGTCCGTTTTTACGAAAGGGACGAAAATTAGGTCTATTTTTTGCCTTGAAAGGCCGATCCTGAGGAAGGGCATGGCCCTTACCCCCAGTGATATCAGAGATAATCTCTTTCAAGTCAGGACCAAACAGCGTTTTCCCCTTGAAAGGAATGTTTAGTAGCTTGTTCTTGGAAGACGCATCAGCCGACCAAGATTTCAACCAAAGCGCTCTGCGCGCCACAATAGCAAACCCAGAATTCTTAGCCGCTAACTTAGCCAATTGCAAAGAGGCGTCTAGAGTGAAAGAATTAGCCAATTTGAGAGCATTGACTCTGTCCATAATCTCCTCATAAGGAGGAGAGTCACTATCGAGCACCTTAATCAGTTCATCAAACCAGAAATATGCGGCTGTAGTGACAGGGACAATGCATGAAATGGGTTGTAGAAGGTAACCCTGCTGAACAAACATCTTTTTAAGCAAACCTTCTAATTTTTTATCCATAGGATCTTTGAAAGCACAACTATCCTCTATGGGAATAGTGGTGCGTTTGTTTAAAGTAGAAACCGCTCCCTCGACCTTGGGGACTGACTGCCATAAGTCCTTTCTGGGGTCGACCATAGGAAACAATTTTTTAAATATGGGGGGAGGGACGAAAGGAATACCGGGCCTTTCCCATTCTTTATTAACAATGTCCGCCACCCGCTTGGGTATAGGAAAAGCTTCTGGGAGCCCCGGCACCTCTAGGAACTTGTCCATTTTACATAGTTTCTCTGGGATGACCAAATTTTCACAATCATCCAGAGTGGATAATACCTCCTTAAGCAAAATGCGGAGATGTTCCAATTTAAATTTAAATGTAATCACATCAGATTCAGCCTGCTGAGAAATGTTCCCTAAATCAGTAATTTCTCCCTCAGACAAAACCTCCCTGGCCCCCTCAGATTGGGTTAGGGGCCCTACAGAGATATTAATATCAGCGTCGTCATGCTCTTCAGTAACTAAAACAGAGCATCCACGCTTACGCTGACAAGGGTTCATTTTGGCTAAAATGTTTTTGACAGAATTATCCATTACAGCCGTTAATTGTTGCATAGTAAGGAGTATTGGCGCGCTAGATGTACTAGGGGCCTCCTGAGTGGGCAAGACTCGTGTAGACGAAGGAGGGAATGATGCAGTACCATGCTTACTCCCCTCACTTGAGGAATCATCTTGGGCATCATTGTCATTATCACATAAATCACATTTATTTAAATGAATAGGAATTCTGGCTTCCCCACATTCAGAACACAGTCTATCTGGTAGTTCAGACATGTTAAACAGGCATAAACTTGATAAGAAAGTACAAAAAAACGTTTTGAAATAAAACCGTTACTGTCACTTTAAATTTTAAACTGAACACACTTTATTACTGCAATTGCGAAAAAACATGAAGGAATTGTTCAAAATTCACCAAACTTTCACCACAGTGTCTTAAAGCCTTGAAAATATTGCACACCAATTTTGGAAGCTTTAACCCTTAAAATAACGGAACCGGAGCCGTTTTAAGCTTTAACCCCTTTACAGTCCCTGGTATCTGCTTTGCTGAGACCCAACCAAACCCAAAGGGGAATACGATACCAAATGACGCCTTCAGAAGTCTTTTATAAGTATCAGAGCTCCTCTCACATGCGACTGCATGCCATGCCTCTCAAAAACAAGTGCGCAACACCGGCGCGAAAATGAGACTCTGCCTATGCTTTGGGAAAGCCCCTAAAGAATAAGGTGTCTAAAACAGTGCCTGCCGATATTATTATATCAAAATACCCAGAATAAATGATTCCTCAAGGCTAAATAAGTGTTAATATCAATCGATTTAGCCCAAAAAAGGTCTACAGTCTAAATAAGCCCTTGTGAAGCCCTTATTTACAATCGTAATAAACATGGCTTACCGGATCCCATAGGGAAAATGACAGCTTCCAGCATTACATCGTCTTGTTAGAATGTGTCATACCTCAAGCAGCAAAGGACTGCAAACTGTTCCCCCAACTGAAGTTAATTGCTCTCAACAGTCCTGTGTGGAACAGCCATGGATTTTAGTTACGGTTGCTAAAATCATTTTCCTCATACAAACAGAATTCTTCATCTCTTTTCTGTTTCTGAGTAAATAGTACGTACCAGCACTATTTGAAAATAACAAACTCTTGATTGAATAATGAAAAACTACAGTTAAACACTAAAAAACTCTAAGCCATCTCCGTGGAGATGTTGCCTGTACAACGGCAAAGAGAATGACTGGGGTAGGCGGAGCCTAGGAGGGATCATGTGACCAGCTTTGCTGGGCTCTTTGCCATTTCCTGTTGGGGAAGAGAATATCCCACAAGTAAGGATGACGCCGTGGACCGGACACACCTATGTTGGAGAAAAGTTACTTTATTTTTAACTCCCAAAGCTCTCCTGGTGGCATTAATACAGCTCACAAGCATAAACAAACAGTTACAAAAAATTTTAATGTTTTAAAATGCTTTATCTTTCGCAATCATACAAAAACAAGCAAACAATCTTTAATGTCCCTAGTTTATATTAAAATAACCTCTATAACCTGGTCGACGACTCACCCAAATTCATCTTGAGTTTCTGCAACCTGATTCACTAAAAGTTGCAGGCGATCCCAACGCATTCTACTGCATTCTTTATGGAAATCAAATGCAATATACCTGACGATGAACAAAATGAAGGAGAAGAGAATATGAGTGAAACAATCTCCAGTAAAAATCTAACACTTATGTTGCAAAAATTCTAACTGTTGTATAAGAAGGGTGAAAAATGCCTCCTCATTAAAATGTATTTAAAAGATAAGTACTTTAAAGATCCTATTAATGTTGAACAATTACATCAGCAAAACTGTGAATACATTATTACAATAAAATGACAGAGTAAGATCATGATACTGGTCTGATATGAATGTGTCTATACCAATACAAACCACCATGGTGTATGTACTATTCCATTTCTAACCAATGTTTTCAAGGCTGGTTACAAAGAATACATTTAACTAAGAAAACATAGTTGAAAATGAAATACACCAAACAAAAACACTTAAAAGTTCATTATAGTAATTTTTTTTAATCATTTCATACTTAATGACAACTACAGAGAGTGCTTTTTTGAAATAAAATGCAACTAGCAGTATTACCTAACCAATCCATTTCCAAGACTAACTATCATTTCTCCAAATGTTTGTTCCAATGGTCTTTCAGAGCCCTTTTGGTTAACCTGCAAATATAAAAAATAAAATAAATATCAAAGAACAAAAATTTGCTATAGCATCATCGTGTCATAAGGATTTTTCCAGAAAGTATAAAAATGGTATTGTTTACATACATTTTGGTACATAGGAAACAAGTCAGAATTGTGCAGGAATAAAAATAAAAAAATAGTGGACATTCCGACAGTCTTTAAGAGTTAAACTGATATTTGACAACAGAATTTTTTTTAAACTCTCAGAATGTCATCAGTTCTACAGAGATTATAAATTTACTTCTGGCTCCTTACAGTTTGGATTATTGTATATACTTGCAGGATGCTAAGTTGCGAATACATTTGTCAACCCTTAAAAATAAGCATTAACACCTACACACACATACAATAAAAAGCATCTTGAGATGTCATCAAATTAAACCACAGAGCCACAAATATTACTTTTTTCAAGTCTGCACATATTTTTCCATTTTGTCACCATAATACGGATTCTGCTTTGCCATATTTCAACTCTCTCTCATATATGCAGGAGTCCTTGTGTTGTACTGGATTTCACTTCTATACCACAGCAGGTACTTTCTTATTATCAGTTTCTTAAAAAATTTTAAAATCTGACTTTTACCATGAGAAGAACCCCCCAGGAAAACCATACAGTTAAAGTATTTAAGAATCTATAAATAAGAATTTATCTAGCATGACAAGTGCCAGAATATTACATACACGCACAGATCCAAAATTAGGTCAAATAGAGTACAAAGTAAGTGCACGCAATGCTGTTCTGGAAATACTCTTAACTGAGAATGAACAACAGAAATTCTGTGCTGGTTCTAAAAGGCCAGTGCTACTTATGGTGCAGTCTCTTTTAGCTCACAAAGGAGAAATATCCTGTAGCATATCAGTCTGATCCTGACAGAAAGACAGTCCAGCCCTAAAATACCAGGTGATTCTCCTCTGACCAGTAATAAGCAGCAAATACCAGAGATGGAGGATAATTGTCCCCTTAACTTAGGGAAGTTATGATATATTTACAATGTGAAGAAGTGAAAATGGCTTCTTTGAAATGCTCTCTCTAGTTCTACGAGGAATTTTTAATTGCGTCAGCTACTTGGCAGCTGGACACATGATCATGTATTTTGGGGAGAAAAATACACAACAACAGGATTTCCACTTACAACTAAGGGATTCCTTGATGTCATATAAGGGGTCTCATAAAAGTGGTTATAGGAGTTAGATTAGTGCCCTTTTACCTCCATAGAAAATCTTCCGTGGTGCAGGTGATTATCTGCATCCTACCCGGCAAGGGACAGCTCATTCAAAGAAGGTACTTATCCTCTTTTTAATGAGGCAGCTCCTATCTATCTGGGTAAAACAAGAGCAGATGGGACCACCATTAGAGCCCTCTTCACTCTTATTAAAAACTTTTTGGTGCCTTGGATTGCAGGTTTTTATAATTTTTAAACAAATGACCTGCATAGCAGGTAAATAAGTCATTTGTTTCAGATACAGATGAATTATTCATACTTTGCTATTGAATAATGAGCATTTGGACAGCTAACATTTCTTTCATACACAACTTTTTTTCTTGTGGTCACTTAAAAAAAAGTATCATCCTTAAAATTCCTCATATAGATAAGTATCAATAACCTCAATAAGATGTTTAATTAGAACATGTACAATCATTTAGTGACAATTTTAATGGCATGTGACAATACAATGTAAACATTTGCACATAAAATGAAGTATTTAACTTCTATTATTATACCAAACCTTTTATCCTTTCCATTTTTAAAAATAAATTACCAAGTTAAGCACAACTTGCTTCCCATAGCTAATTATCTGTGAGTCGAAATGCCGCTGAAACCCATCCATCTGGAAAAAGGAAATGTGACCATTATCAAAACATAGAAAATATAAACTTACTCATTTAAACAATTTAAAACATTCAAAGTATCAATTTGCAATTTTAGCCCTACGTACTATTAACTACAAACTAATAAAACTTTATTTAGAAAAGGAACACTGAAAAATAAATAAAAAACCCACAAAGTAAGGTTTCAATTGATATATATTGAGTAAGCAAATGTATTATATAAATAAAATATATAAATCACAAACTGCTTGGAATTGATGATGGCATACGTAAAATTGCTATTAAACTATAAATATTATAGTAACCACCATAAAGAAACAGAATCATTCACATCTTAAAAGGGGACAATTAAACGTTCATGGTTCAGAAAGATCATGCTGCTTTTGATTCTAAAATGTAAATACTATTTTAAGTCATAGTTTAGTGATTGACCCACATAAATTATATATTATATTTCTTTGCATTGTGAGAATGCTGCAACAAAAAGTGTTTTTTTTTTTTAAAATACAGTGCCATTCCATCTGGTAAGCGCATTTCTTAACAGCATATTTGTGCTTGTCAAACAGTATTATGCTATGAGGCGCCCTCTCCTTGTTTATATAATTCCTCTATACTTATTAGACGCTTTGGGTAGTATCAATTTGAAGCGCTAAGCTTGTAGCCAGTTCTTCTCCATGTGTGTGTGTGTATATATATATATATATATATATATATATATATATAAATGTGTGTATATTATATATTTGTGTGTGTATATATTTTACATATATTCGCACATGTGCGTATATATATATATGTATATGTGTGTGTATGTGTGTGTATATATGTATATATATATATATATATATATATATATATATATATATATATATATACATATATATACATATATATATATATATATATATATATATACACACATACACACACACAGACATACATATATATATATAAACACATATATATATATATATATATATATATATATATATATATATATATATATATATATATATATATATATATATATATATTCCACTGGGTTGTCCCCACTTGTAGCGCAAAAAACCTCTCCAAAGAAAAGTAAAACTTCCTTTATTGTGATATCAAAAGTAAAAACATGACAGCCTACACACGACTGTAATAAAGCACAATATGTAAAAACACAGTGTCAGTGATCTGAACCACATGCAGACATGTTTCGTGCAGTTGCGCACTTGATCACTGCTTGAAAGCAATCCTGATCACACCTACTTTATAGCACTTTTCTTAAAGAGACATTTGTGAATGGTAGACACTGTGTGAATTATCTCTCAGTTTACTGCCTATCCTTTGTTGAAGAACATTTTTCAAAAAGTTATTTCATGCATTAGCAGAAATTTTTTTTCTCTTCTACATGTGTACTAATAATATTAGTTAATATGATGTTAACTTTTATACATTAACTTTTATACATTAAAAATTACATTATATCTTTGCCTCATTTATCCCAAGTATATCTTGTATCACTAGATAAAATTGCAATCTTTGAATTATTTTAAGTGTAATTTATATATGACACTATGTACCATACAGAAATTGTTAAGTTTGTTTCTAGAGCAAAGTTTAGACTTTAGAATATGTATAAAGATAATTAATTAATTAAGACTTATATGATCGCCATACATTATTTCTCCCTTTTTTTACATTCTATTTATCAAAAAGAAAAACTGTTGAATATATATTAATTCACAAAAAGATCAAGGTCTCTACGCATATTGAGACCTAATGGATTACATGTTTTTAATGTGAAAATCCAAAAGACTTCACGTTTGTTAAGTTTGTCTTCTCTGTCACCTCCTCGTTTCCATAGAGGAACATGATCTATACCTCTATGGAAACGAGGAGGTGACAGAGAAGACAAACTTAACAAACGTGAAGTCTTTTGGATTTTCACATTAAAAACATGTAATCCATTAGGTCTCAATATGCGTAGAGACCTTGATCTTTTTGTGAATTAATATATATTCAACAGTTTTTCTTTTTGATAAATAGAATGTAAAAAAAGGGAGAAATAATGTATGGCGATCATATAAGTCTTAATTAATTAATTATCTTTATACATATTCTAAAGTCTAAACTTTGCTCTAGAAACAAACTTAACAATTTCTGTATGGTACATAGTGTCATATATAAATTACACTTAAAATAATTCAAAGATTGCAATTTTATCTAGTGATACAAGATATACTTGGGATAAATGAGGCAAAGATATAATGTAATTTTTAATGTATAAAAGTTAATGTATAAAAGTTAACATCATATTAACTAATATTATTAGTACACATGTAGAAGAGAAAAAAAATTTCTGCTAATGCATGAAATAACTTTTTGAAAAATGTTCTTCAACAAAGGATAGGCAGTAAACTGAGAGATAATTCACACAGTGTCTACCATTCACAAATGTCTCTTTAAGAAAAGTGCTATAAAGTAGGTGTGATCAGGATTGCTTTCAAGCAGTGATCAAGTGCGCAACTGCACGAAACATGTCTGCATGTGGTTCAGATCACTGACACTGTGTTTTTACATATTGTGCTTTATTACAGTCGTGTGTAGGCTGTCATGTTTTTACTTTTGATATCACAATAAAGGAAGTTTTACTTTTCTTTGGAGAGGTTTTTTGCGCTACAAGTGGGGACAACCCAGTGCAATATACTTTATTTACTCAGACGCTGATTACAGACCGGCTCAGTCTCCACAGCTGCAGATCTCCATACACTCTGATCCAATTGCTCCCCAGCGTGTTACCGGACAGTGAGCGATATACAGGTACCTTTGAAATTATATTGCTGATAGTCTATGTGTGCGCTTTTTACTTACCAAGTGTTCTATTATATATATATATATATATATATATATATATATATATATACACACACATATATATATATATATATATATATATATATATATAGACACATACACACACATTTATATATATATATTTATTAATAAAAATGATGCGTCATATTTATAAGTGTATCCCTGGTAAACTAAATACTTGAAACCAGGGGTGCCTGTGAACATAGATTAAATTGATTAATACAAGAAAAAAGTATGTTCTAGCCGGCACTAACACGTAGTGTGTGTATGTGTGTATATATATATATATATATATATATATATATATATATATATATATATATATATATATATATATATATATATATATATATATAAGAAAGGTGAAGAAAAGGCGCTAAAAGGGTCTCATAAGGATAAAAATGGATATAAAATCCAAACTAAAAAAATGGTCTTGGCCAAGTATAGAGTGTTGGACTCAGAACAAAACTGTAATCAATGATTTGTTGAGAACAGCATAAATGTGCTGAGTTCAGAAACATAAAACTCAATTTTAATTAATAAACATAAGTAAAAAAACACAATAAAAACCTACAACAATAAATTCTTAACTAACCTACAATCCAACTATTTAATTGTTAACAGTTGTTTTCTCTGGGTCCGGGATAGCTGGCTTAGACTAACTCGTAGAAAGTATGTGAAAGTCAGCTCCCGGATCGTATATCCAAAGTGAGAAGACAGAGATTGGGGATTCCAATACACAGTACAAAATAGAAAATACAAAAAAATACAAAGTAAAGAATACAAAGTGCAGGTGCAACTTTGTGTGTGTTGATTAGGCCCAATGTAGTGTGTATTTGTCCTAAATTAGATCATCACACTAAAAAAAAAACTATCAGTATATCTTTCCTGTATATAAGCTACCAAAAATTTATATAGCTATATTGAAAACGTGCAGTAAATGAAGGATCAGTAATACGACCTTACTGTTAAATCCTTACTATTATCCGGATAAAAATTGAGGTACTTATCTGAATAAAACTTTTTCGTTGGTGTATAAAATGGAGGAGTCTGAAAAACCGTGATACAAACGTCCTATTTAATCCTTGCTTATGACTAGAAAAAATAGAAGTACTTATCTGTATAGAACTTTTTCGTTGGTGTATAAAATGGAGGAGCCTGAAGAAAAAGGGTTGTAAACACGCCGGCGTGGTTGGTTTCCGCGTAACCGGAAGTGGATCCTGTGCGTTAAACCGGAAGTGACGTCACTGGTGTCGCAAATTATATATATATATATATATATAAAAAAGAAGAAGTCCTGACTGACTCATCAACACCCAGCTCAAACCGTTTAATCTAGGAACGTGAAATTTTTATGAAGTAGGAACCCACTAAGGAAGGATTTTTGGAAATTACATCCCTAAGGGGGTGAAAAAAGGGGGCGATTTTTTTTATGAGGATACCTATATCTCAAAAAAAGACTATTTTACAGACGTGAAAATTGGTATTTAGATTCTCCTTGATAAATAAACACGTGTTTTACCATTTCCCAAAAATCCATTTAAGGGGGGGTCAAAAGGGGGGGGGGCTAATTTATAAGGATACCTATATCTCAAAAACCAAAGATGTTACAGACGTGAAAATTGGTATTTAGATTCTCCTTCAAAAAATAAAGAAACCCATGCTTTAACATTTATGGAAAATACAGTTAAGGGGGGTGATTTATGAGGATGCCTATATCTTAAAAAAACAAAGATATTACAGACATGAAAATTGGTATTTAGATAACGAGAAACACAGAGAATTAACGAAAACTCAAGAAGTTCATGTCAGCGAGTGTGCAACCCGAATGTCAGCGAGTGTGCAACCCGAATGGGCACACGTCGTTGCGAGTGGTCACATTTTTCACTATTTTTTAAAAATCACAAAATCCACGCGAGCGAAGCCGCGGGCAACAGCTAATATATTATATACATACATACATATAAATACATACACACACATATATACACATACACATACATACATATTACACACACACATTATATATATATATATATACATATACATACACACTGTATACAGATACATACAAACTAGATAATAAGCTTATTGCAGCATATGACAATATATTCATAGTAGCCAACTGTAATTCTCCCAGCAGAAAGTATTTGTTGCCCCAAAAATATATATCAATAATTATTCTTACATGGTTGGCGACTTTGTTGATCTGTGGTTTTGGTTTGTATTTCAGGTTTGGTCTCTGCGACCAGAAAAATGGAATAGATCCACGTGTCTGAAATCGAAAAACAAGATTAATTGACTACATTAAGTTACAAAAAATGCATAATTATGGTAAATATAAAATCCCTTTTCATGTGCAGTTTATGATGTAAGATTAGTATTACAGATAGGAAAAGAAAAAAAAGACTATAATTACTTTTTTTCTCACTCTGTTTAACTAACTTCTGCACAGGAGCAGAACAATAAAGTCAAATCAGACAGAAACACACAATGCACCTTCAAACTATTGAAGAAGGTACCACCAATGAACCAATCTGGGGTGGGGGGGGGGGACTACTACATATCTTTCAATCACTATACACCTCCTCTTCAGGAGCTGTAATGTACTTCCAGGGATTAACACAAAGGGGAAGATTTATTAAATTGCATTCTCATTGCATTTATCTTGATAAATTTTCCTTATAGTAAAAAAACAAAATAGGATTAAACATTTTATTTTTACACAAGAATATCCCTTTAAACAGTTTGTATATATTTACTACAATGATTTACATGTTTCCTGATGCACAGTTTCCAAAATAAAAATGTTGCAATAAAAAAAAAAAAACAATCATGGGTTACACAGCTAAATCTTTGAAAAATATGCAAAGGTTGGGATAGAGACAAAATATATGTACTTTAAATTACTTTACCTGCAAATTTATACTGCAGTGCCTAGCGATTAACCCTTTCTTTTAAGTTTCCGAATTGTACAGCTCTAACTCCCCCCACACAATTCCTTTTATGGCTGCATCTATATCCACCATTGATATGGTAAGAATGAAAGACTTTAACAGTCATTATCTGCTGGAGCATGCCTAGAAGCAAATTAGCTTGCCTGTGCTTCTGATGCTAAACACTGACAAGGAGGGGTGGATCAGACTTCTCCAGACAGCATGGCTTTGTAAGCAATTTTGCTTATTTTTGAAAATTATTTTAAAATACTTGCCAGCAACTTTTAAACAATGTTTTATGCAAACGATTTTGACTTAATTAGCCCTTTCAGGATATGCACATATCTCAACATGCTTTATGGTCACTTTAAAGGGATATAAAACCCCAACATTTTATTTTTGTGATTCAGACAGAGTATATCATTTTAAAACAGTTTCTAATTTACTTCTATTATCAAATTTGCTTTGTTGAAGAGATACATGTGTAGGTGTCTGTAATATGTTAACAATTTACCTGAACAAAGGAAGCTTTATTTCCATTGTAGTGAATTATTTGCTCAGTTTCCACAAAGTTAGCAGCATGGCCTTCTGAATCAATACCTGAAGAACAAAAAAAAAAAAAGTATTACTTTTCATGAAGTATACTCCTTTTCCTGAAGTATACTCCTTTTCCTGAAGTATACTCCTTTTCCTGAAGTATACTCCTTTTCATGAAGTATACTCCTTTTCAAATCAGATCCAATACTGAATATAAAACCTGTACATCTTTCTCCTCTTTTGAGAGGAAGGGACAAACTGGTAAGATGTACATTTTTACATAAAATGACTGCTGGCTTTAGCATCACTGTTTTAAAGGGATATGAAACCCAATTTTTTTCTTTCACGAATCAGATAGAGCAGGCAATTTTAAACAACTTTCGAATTTACTCCCATTATAAACCTTTTCTTTGTTCTCTTGGTATCTTTATTTGAAAAAGCAGGAACGTAAGCTTAGGAGCTGGCCCATTTTTGGTTCAGCTAATTGGTGGCTAAGAGATAATGAAAGTTTAATTTTGACATTCATGCCACTTTAATATATATTTTTTTTCTTCTTTTTTGCTAAAGTTTTCTGTGTATTTGTTAATTTGGAGTAATATTTTTGTGTGTTCCTAAACCAATTGCAACTACATTAAGTGGGCATAAAAGCATCAATGTTATTTAGAATTCTCAAAATTTCTATTTCATGATTCAGATACAATTTTTTTTTTAAAGTAATTTGTTGAAGAGTATACCTAGGTAGGTAGCATGCACATGTCTTGAAAACTATATAGCAGCGGTTTCGCAAGAATGTTTTTGAACACTAGATGGCAGCAGCGTCTGAACAATCTATACTATAATTGCGTTTGTCCGTCGCCGTCAGCAGTTGCACACGCATCCTCAAAGGAATGTTGGCAGCGTGAGGAAGCCAACAGAATGTTGGCTGCGCGCGCAGCCAAAAGAATTCACCTGGATGCAGCGAAGCTGGATTTTTTCACCACCCTGCCATTTTCGAAATCCACCGGGATGCAGCGTAAGATGCGGATTCTTTCACCACCCTGCCATTTTCGGAATCCACAGAGATGCAGCAGAGAAAAACGGAGCACTACATAAAAAAAAAATTAACTAACCGCCCGTACGAACTATTAAGAAAAAAATAAACTAACTGCCCGCACAAAGTATTAAGAAAAGAAAAATATCCAATAAAATGTATTAATCCCTAAATCCGCCAACCACAACATCGCTAACTACCAAATACATCTATTAACCCCTAATCCGCCAACCCCCCACAACGCATTAAACCTAAATGACCTATTAACTCCTAAAACGCCAACCCCCACAACGCAAAAAATAATTAAATGACTAAGCCTCCTAACCTAACACCCCCTAAATTGACCCCTTAGTTAAATAAAAAAATACTCCATTACAATTAAAATAACATTTAAAAAAATTACATTAATGTAAAATTACAGAATATAAAAAAAGGCTTACATTACAAAAAATAATAAACAAAACTATCCAAAATAAAAAAAATAAACCTAATCCCTATGAAAATAAAAAGCCCCCCCAAAATAAAAACACCCCCTAATCTAAGAATAAACTACCAATAGCCATTTAAAAGGGCTTTTTGTAGGGCATTGCCCTAAAGAAATCAGCTTTTACATTAAAAATAAACAAAGTCCCCTCTAACAGTAAACCCCCCCCCCCCCCCCCAAAAAAAAATAACAGTAATAAACCTAAACTTCCCATTGCCATTGCATTTGTATGGGCATTGCTCTTTAGCAAATCTCCCGATAAACCCTGATCTAAAAAAAACAAAAAAACTAAAACTAAAGCCCCAAATAGGTACTCACGGTTTCAGAAGTCCGGCGGAGGTCTTTTTCCAGGCGGATCCATCATCTTCATCCACAGCGAAGGCGGCACGGATGTCCGGTGTGATCTTACAAATGTCCATACAAATGCCCCTTTTTATTTTGGGGGGTTTTACTGTTAGGGGGGGGGGGGACTTGGTTTATTTGTAATGTAAAAGAACTGATTTATTTAGGGCAATACCCTACAAAAAGCCATTTTAAGGGCTATTGGTAGTTTATTCTTAGATTAGGGGGGGGGGGCTTTTATTTTCATAGGGATTAGGTTGAATTTTTTTATTTTGCATAGTGTTTATTTTTTTCTTTATTTTTACTTTTTTATTTTTTGTAGCTTGAGGGTTAAATTTTTCCTCTGGGCAGGCTTATCAACTAGTATATAATATTGTTGAAAGCATTCTTGCCAAACTGCTGCCAAAGATTTACAAAAGTAAATTGGAAATTATTTATTTTTATTTTTAAACTCTAAATCATGAAAGAAAGATGTTTGGTTTCATGCCCCTTTAGGTTTTAAACATTTGTCTCATATATCTTTTAAAAAAACTAATTTATATAAGAACTTACCTGATAAATTAATTTCTTTCATATTGGCAAGAGTCCATGAGCAAGCAACGTATGGGATATACAATCCTACCGGGAGGGGCAAAGTTTCACAAACCTCAAAATGCCTATAAATACACCCCTCACCACACCCACAATTCAGTTTAACGACTAGCCAAGTAGTGGGGTGATAAACTAAGGAGCAAAAAAGCATACAAAAAGAGGAACTGGAAATAAAATTGTGCTTTTATACAAAAATCATAACCACCAAAAAAAGGGTGGGTCTCATGGACTCTTGCCAATATGAAAGAAATGAATTTATCAGGTAAGTTCTTACATAAATTATGTTTTCTTTCTTGTAATTGGCAAGAGTCCATGAGCTAGTGATGCATGGGATAGAAATACCCAAGATGTGGAAGTCCACAGAAGAGTTACTAGAGAGGGAGGGATAAAAAAAAACAGCTATTTCAGCTGAAAAAAAAAAATCAACAAAAAATAAGTCTCTCTTATAAATTTCACATAAATTTTAAGAAAAATAAATAAAATTATAAGCAGATCAAACTAAGACAGCTGCCTGAATAACTTTTCTACCAAAGACTGCTTAAGAAGAAGCAAATACATCAAAATGGTAACATTTAGTAAATCTATGCAAAGAAGACCAAGTTGCTGCTTTGCAAATCGGATCAACCGAAGCTTCATTCTTAAAAGCCCAAGAAGTGGTGACTGATCTAGTAGAATGAGCTGTAATTCTCTGAGGCGGAGACTGTCCTGTCTCCAAATAAGCCTTGTGAATCAAAAGCTTTAACCAAGATGCCAAAAGAAATGGCAGTGGCTTTCTGACCTTTCCTAGGACCAGAAAAAACAACAAATAGACTAGAAGTCTTCCTGAAATCTTTAGTAGCTTCGACATAATATTTCAAAGCTCTTACAACATCCAAAGAATGTAAATATCTTTCAAGTAGGGCTGCAACAACTAATCGGTAAGTTTTGATCATAAAAATAGTTGTCAACAAATCTCATTATCAATTAGGTGGTCAGTGATTAGTTGGTCAGTTGCACAGCACCAGCTGCTTTAATCTGACGATCTACTGCAACTAAGATTGTGCAAAAAAAATTTAATTTATTTATTTTTTTAATCTTTTTTCTATCAGATTAATCGGACAATAATTATCCGATTAATTGGATAGAAAAAATAATAATAAATAAAAATGTTTGCACAATACCATGTGCAGGAGTTCATCGGATTGAAGCAGCTGGTGCTGTGCAATAACCAACTAATCGCTGACCACCTAATTGATAATGACATTTTTTGACAAATATTTTTATGATCAATCTTACCGATTAGTTGTTGCAGCCCTACTTTCAAGAAAATTCTTAGGATTAGTACACAAGAAAAAAACAACAATTTATCTACTAATGTTGTTAGAATTCACAACCTTAGGAAGATATTTAAACAAAGTTTGCAAAACAGCCTTATCCTGATGGAAAATCAGAAAAGGAGACTCACAAGAGAGAGCAGACAATTCAGAAACTCTTCTAGCTGAAGAGATGGCCAAAAGAAACACTTTCCAAGAAAGTAGTTTAATATCCAAAGAATGCATAGGCTCAAAAGGAGGAGCCTGCAAAGCCTTCAAAACCAAATTAAGACTCCAAGGAAAAGAGATTGATTTAACAACAGGCTTGATACGAACCAAAGCCTGAACAAAACAGTGAATATCAGGAAGACTAGCAATCTTTCTATGAAATAAAACAGAAGAGCAGAAATTTGTCCCTTCAAAGTACTTGCAGACAAACCTTTATCCAAACCATCCTGAATAAACTGTAAAATTCTAGGAATTCTAAAAGAATGCCAAGAGAATTTATGAGAAGAACACCATGAAATATAGGTTCTCCAAACCCGATAATATATCTTCCTTGAAACAGACTTACGGGCCTGTGGCATAGTATTAATCACCAAGTCCGAGAAACTTCTATGACTAAGCATTCAATTTCCACACCATCCTGATGGAAAAAACAGCCCCTGAGACAGAAGGTCTGGCCTTAAAAGGAAGAGTCCAAGGTTGGCAACTGGACATCCGGACAAGATCCGCATACCAAAACCTGTGAGGCCATACTGGTGCTAACAGAAACATATGCGATTGTTCCATTATGATCTTGGAGATCACCCTTGGAAGAAGAACTAGAGGCGGAAAAATGTAAGCAGGTTGGTAAAACCAAGGAACTGCTAACACATCCACCATCTCCGTCTGAGGATCCCTGGACCTGGAAAGGTACCAGGGAAGCTTCTTGTTTAGATGGGAAGCCATCAGATCTATTTCGGGAAGACCCCACATCTGGACAATCTGACAAAATACATCTGGATGGAGAGACCACTCCACTGGATGTAAAGACTGACGACTGAGATAATCCGCTTCCCAATATTAGACAGGAGTTGGATTCCACGCAAGAAAGCATACAAGATACTTCTTTCATCGCTAAAGGACTGCGATTCCTCCCCTGATGATTGAAATATGCCACAGTTGTGATCTTGTCTGTCGGAAAACAAATGAATGATTCTCTCATTAATAGAGGCCAAGCCTGAAGAGACCTGAAAATAGCACAGAGTTCTAAAATATTGATTAGTAACCTCGCCTCTTGAGGATTCCAAACTCCTTGTGCTGTCAGAGACCCCCAGACAGCTCCTCAACCTGCGAGACTTGCATCTGTTGAAATCACAGTCCAGGAAGGACGAACAAGAGGCCCCTTGAAGAATCCGATGATGGTCCAACCACCAGGACAGAGAGTTGAATTTTGGGATTTAAGTATATCAACTGTGATATTCGAGTATAATCCCTGCACCATTGATTCAGCATGTAAAACTGCAGAGGGTTCATATGAAAACGAGCAAAGGGGATCGCGTCCGATGCTGCAGTCATGAGACCTAAAACTTTCATGCACATAGCCACTGAAGGGAATGATCAAGACTGAAGGTTTCGACAGGCAGAAACCAATTTAATTGTTAAAGACAGAGTCATAGACACTGAATCTATCTGGAAATCTAAAAAGGTGACCCTTGTCTAAGGAATCAAGAAACTCTTTGGTAAATTGATCCTCCAACCATGTTTTTTTAATTAACAACACAAGTTGATTTGTGTGAGATTCTGCTAAATGAAAAGATTGAGCCAGTACCAAGATATCGTCCAAATAAGGAAACACTGCAATACCCTGCTCTCTGATTACAGATAGAAGGGCACCGAGAACCTTCAACAAGATTCTTGGCGCTGTTGCTAGGCCAAACGGAAGAGCAACAAATTGGTAAAGCTTGTCTAGAAAAGAGAATCTCAGAAACCGATAGTGGTCTGGATGAATTGGAATGTGAAGATACGCATCCTGTAAGTCTATTGAGGACATGTAATGACCTTGCTGAACAAAAGGCAGAATAGTCCTTATAGTCACCATCTTGAAAGTTGGGACCCTTACAAATTGATTCAAAAACTTCATATCTAAAACTGGTCTGAAAGAATTTTCCTTCTTCAGGACAATGAATAGATTTGAATAAAAACCCAGACCCTGTTCCAGAAGTGGAACTGGTACAATTACTCCTGAAAGCTCTAGATATAAAACACACTTCAGAAAGGCCTGAGCTTTCACAGGATTTCTCACAGGAGGTCTTATTCTGAAACCTATTCGATACCCCTGAGAAACAATATTCTGAATCCAATGATTCTGAACGGAACCTGCCCAAATGTCTTGAAATAATTTCAATTTGCCCCCCACCAGCAGAACTGGATTGAGGGCCGCACCTTTATGCAGACCTGGGGGCTGGCTTTGGTTTCTTATAAGGCTTGGATCTATTCCAACTCGAAGATGGCTTCCAATTGGAGCCAGAGTCATTAAGGGAAGGAGTGGTTTTCTGGTCTTTATTCTGACGAAAGGAACAAAACTGATTAGAAGCTTAAGATTTACCCTTAGTTTTTTTATCTTGGGGCAAAAAAAAAAAAAAACTCCTTTTCCCCCCAGTAATAGTGAAAATAATAGAATCCAACTGGGAACCGAACAAATTATTACCCTGGAATGATAAAGATAGTAACCTAGATTTAGATATCATGTCAGCATTCTATCATTTGAGCCATAAAGCTCTTCTAGCTAAAATAGCCAAATACATAGATTTAACATCAATCTTGATGATATAAAAAATAGCATCACAGATGAAATGATTAGCATGTTGAAGCAAATGAACAATGCTATGTAAATCAGAATCGTTTTCCCTATGTGCTAAGCTATTGAACCAAAAAGTTGATGCAGTCGCAACATCAGCCATAGAAATGGCAGGTCTGAAAATATAGCCAGAATGTAAATAAGCTTTCCTTAGATAAGATTCAATTTTTTCTATCAAAGGATCCTTAAAAGAGGTATAATCTTCCATAGGAATAGTAGTACGCTTAGCAAGAGTAGAAATAGCCCCATCAATCTTTGGGACTTTTTCCCAAAACTCTAATTTAGCTACTGGCAAAGGATACAACTTTTCAAACCTTGAAGAAGGAACAAAAGAAGTACCAAGCTTAGACCATTCCTTAGCGATCACATCAGAAATGGCATCAGGAACAGGAAAAACCTCAGGAGTAATCACAGGAGGTTTATAGAGAGAATTTAAACATTTACTGGATTTATTATCAAGAGGTCCAGACTCCTCCTCAATATCCAAAGTTATTAACACTTCATTTAACAAAGAACAAATATACTCAATCTTAAAAAGATAAAATGATTTATCAGTGTCAATGACTGAAGTAGGATCTTCCGAATTAGAGAGATCCTCATCAGAGGTGGATATATCAGTATGTTGTCGGTCATTACAAATTTCATAAGTATTATGAGAAGTTTTAAAATACCATTTACGTTTATTTGAAGGCGGTATAGCAGACATAGCCTTCTGTATCGCATCAGCAATATAATTTTTCATATCAACCTGGATATCATGTACTTTAGATGTTGAAGGAACAACAGATACTGTACTAGCACTAATAGAAACATTTTCTGCATGCAAACGCTTATCATGACAACTATTACATACTACAGCTGAAGATATAATCTCCACAAGCTTACTACAGATACACTTAGCTTTGGTAGAACTGTGTTCAGGCAACATGGTTCGTACAGCAGTTTCTGAGACAGGATCAGATTGGAGACATCTTGTAAAATGTAAAAGAAAAAATAACATTTAAACAGAAATTTCTTATTTCCACATATATCAGTTTCAGGAATGGGAAAAAATGGAAATGCTAAAATTGACAAAAAAGCAAATAGCATAGCACTCTGAGCATAAAGAAGGCAAGGAGCATATAGGAAGTGGGGTAAAATAAAACTAAATTTTTTGGGGGCCAAGTATGACGCACAACGCAAAAGAAGTTTTAAAAAATGTTGGCGCCAACATACATCCGGAAATGACGCAACCCGCGTCATAACAAAAACAAATTTGCGCCAAACAACCTGGCATCAACTAAGACGCAGGAAATGACAAACTTGCGTCACTACAGACGCACATTCGCGCAAAAAAAAATTATTGCGGCAAGAATGACGCAATAAAAAACAGCATTTTGCGCTCTTGCGAGCCTAATTTGCCTGCAAGTTTCAAAGAAAAAACAAGTCAAATTAAAAAAAAAAAAAGACTATACCCCAGGTAAGACAAACTTCCTAAAACATGATTCCCATAAGGAAACTGCCAGACTGCAAAGGGAAATACACATAGACCTGACACATGGCAAATATAAGTAAAATACATATATTTAAAACTTTATATTAATACATAAAGCGCCAAACCATAGATGAGAGTGTCTTAAATAATGATACATACTTACCGAAAGATACCTATCCACATATAGCAGGTAGCCAAACCAGTAATGAAAACTAACAGCAGAGGTAATGGTATATAAGAGTATATCGTCGATCTGAAAAGGGAAGTAGGAGATGAATCCCTATGACCGATAACAAAGAGCCCTTGAAAAGATTTCCCACGAGGGAAACTATAAAATTAATAGGCTATACTCTTTTCACATCCCTCTGACAAACACTGTACTCAGAGAAATTTGGCTTTAGAATGCTTAGAAGCGCTTATCATAGAAGAAATCATAAAAACCAAGCACAAAAACTTACTTCACCACCTCCATAGGAGGCAAAGTTTGTAAAACTGAATTGTGGGTGAGGGGTGTATTTATAGGCATTATAGGCATTTTGAGGTTTGGGAAACTTTGCCCCTCCTGGTAGGATTGTATATCCCATATGTCACTAGCTCATGGACTCATGTCAATTACATGAAAGAAAATACTAATAACCAATCCAGTGATGGTGCTGGAGTAAATTTCAGAAGCATGGGTAAAGGAGTAGAAGGCACTGCTACACAATTAATTTGGCAATACTCTTACAAGTTAATTTTGGAAAATACATTATATTTGAATCCGCTTTCATTAGCAATCCTTTCTAAAATACTTATGTCCCTTTGATAAACCATTATATAGTTAAACATTCTTCTACATTAAAAAATTATGATAGGTTTTCCAGTTAATTCAATTTATATTAGGCATATTAATTATTCATGATCCATCAGAATGGCGTTAAAGCAGGAACTTGTTAATTTTTTAGATAATCCTTTTTTTAAATAGCCAATAAAAAGGTATTGTTGAACTGATTTTTGAATCTTGTTCTAATGTATTTGACAATCCATGATTTTAAATGGACATTCCAGCCAAAAAAGAAATAAATATCAGTGCATTTAACTTCTGAATAGGAGTATTTTTGTAACATCTAGAAGAAACACAAATAGGGCTGTGGAATTATGAAACCTCAACACCATACACATGATAAAACTTCTGTACTGCACACTCACATAGGCTGCAAAGCATGTAGTAAAACAAGGGTAAATATTTATTTAACACTTGTTTCTATTATTATCCTTTTTTGGATATATACATTCGTAGTAAAAAATAATATTTGCTGAAATTTGGCTGCTGTGGGTCCGCATTGAGTTAACTGGACAACTCAAACACAAATGGGGTGCCACATAGTGTACACCAAACTGCCCTTTGAATGAGTAGTGACTTATTGTGAACAACCAAAGGAATGGTGTCTATGTGTATGCTGGACTCCAAGTTGTCATATTTCATCAGGCGTATGGTGTTGGGGTTTCATCATTCCACAGAATACGCTATGTGATACCCCTATTTGTGTTTCTTCTGGATGTCTACTGTATGTGAAGCTTGATCCAGAGTTTGTTGTGGAGTGAAGTGATTGAGCACCCATGGTTTCAGATTTTAGATTCCTAAAGAGGACTTAATTGCTTGTGATCTATCAAGTTAGACACCCTTAAGAAGAATATAGCCACTCTGATTGACCAATTCATATGGTCTGTAATATATAAAAATTTTGTGATATTTGAGTTGCATCTTTAATAAGAGCACATTACTTTTATTGATTAGTGTATCCTGTGCAGAGGAACCACTAATTTATTCATTGATTTTTGCAACATACTTTATAAGCAAAAATGCTTCTAGTAAAAAGCTATCACTGCTTTCAATTAGAGCTTTTATTGTACAAGTGAGTGACATTTTAATCAGTGTGCCTGCTCAGAGAGCTAGCAGTGGTTTGTATCATGTAAACTGAGACATTGCCAACATAATACAAGGAACCATCAGCTCTCTGAGCAGACAATGTTTAAAATGCTGGTGAATGAGGCATATTTATATATCGTTCACATGCACAGTAAAACTTCTCACTCAAAACAGTGATGGTGTTTAATAGTAGAATCTTTTTTGTTAATACAAGTATATTACAAAAATACTTCTATTTAAAATTTATTTAAATACACTAATTTTTGGCTGCAATGTCTCTTTACTGATGTAATACAAGATAGGTTTTGTCTTTTGTTCAGCTAATTCAGGGTTCTTCAACCACGGGTCAGGAACCATTACTAGGTCGGAACATTATGTTTACTGGGTCGCAACTTGTGTTTTGTAGGAGATAGTGTGTGTGGTGTGTATGTTGTGTGAGAGTGTGTTTGACTACAATCAGTATGCACACATTTTAGTCACTTTGGCGAAAATTGCAGCTATCTTGTATATTACTTAAAGGGACAGTCAAGTCCAAAAAAAAACCTTTCATGATTTAAATAGGGAATGTAATTTTAAACAACTTTCCAGTTTACTGTTATCTCCAATTTTGCATTGTTCTCTTGGTATTCTTAGTTGAAAGCTAAAACTAGGAGGTTCATATGCTAATTTCTTAGACCTTAAAGACTGCCTCTAATCTGAATGCATTTTGACCACTAGAGGGCATTAGTTCCTGTGTTTCATATAGATAAGATTGAGCTCATGCACGTGAAGTTACCCTGGAGTGAGCACTGATTGGCTAAAATGCAAGTCTATCAAAAGAATTGAAATAAGGGGGCAGTTTGCAGAAGCATAGATACAAGCTAATCACAGAGGTAAAAAGTATATTTCTATAACAGTGTTGGTTATGCAAAACTAGGGAATGGGTAATAAATGGATTATCTTTCTTTTTAAACAACAAAAATTCTGGTGTTTACTGTCCCTTTAAAGTGATTGTAAACTTTAATGAATTAAAGCCCAGTATCAAAAAATAATCTTAAAAACAGGGTTTTTTCATTAAAGTTTACAAAGACGCTTATTTTTAAAAATACTTCCCATTGCGTTATGATAAACATAATGCCGATCTTCCGCCCGCATCTTCTGTTTTCTTTAGCAGATCGTTGATGAATCCGGCTTCCTACAATCATTGCGTGCCCCCTTTGGCATCCAGCTCGTGGGGCACGCAGCGATTGGAAGAAGCCGCATTCATCATCCATATGCACTGGGTCTTGGAAAAAACAATTTGAATAATCCTGAGCTAATTTATAGTAATTCCACTATTGTGTATGTTAGCTTACCTCTAACATAATATCGTACACCTGCTCGAAAGCAACTTCTTCTAGAGATAAGAATCCAATCAAAATACTTTCCATTAATAGAACATGAGTGAATTGCAATGACTGAGAACATAGATCAGGAAAATATAATGTTGCATATTCACAAATTTAAAAAAAACAACTAAATATCATGAATTAGAAATTAAAGGGACATTAAACTCAACAAATGTACATCATTCAAACAAGGCTATTTAAATGTTGTCATGCAAAGTTAAAGCTGTTTATTTTTACTTCAGAGCTATAAAGGAGTATGTAACGTGTCGTGGGACAGAAGTTCACTGGCTGATAAGGAACACTCTACTGGTGAAGAGACATACAAGCCCACAAGCATAAAGACAAAAAGTGTCAACGTAAACTTTATAAAGTTCTTACTCAATAAAACAACTTGGAAATATCTGCATTTTTCAAACACTGCCAGATTTAACATTTTGAAAAAAGTTGTCCAACATGTTGATACATGAAGGTTCTCGTTAATGACCCAAAATATATTCCTGAAGGGGCAGAGTAGCCATATTCCCTGGAGCCAATCAGCCTCCTACCAGGAGGTGTAACAATAGAAAAGTCAAGAAGCTTGGGGCAAGCCCTGCAACGCATTTACACACAAAACAAAAACTTGGTAAAGATCTTACATGGATGGCTGGTTGGCACTGAAAGTACCACCTTTACTAGAACATCGTATTTTTTGAAGGAATGAGGAGGTAAATGGTATGCTTTCATACAACATGTACTTTCTTTTCTATACTGCTCCTTTCAAAGATTAGAGATAAATGGAGAAACAAAAAATATTCTCTTTTAGCATTTGTGTAAGACATCAGGACATCAGCATTAGATAATTATGTGTGTCTTGGGTCCATAGAGCTGCAAGAGAAAAGATAAAGATTGATGTGCATTTTGTAAGAGTCACTTCTGTAATGACTGTCTGTAGGTGACTTTTGATTGGGGTTTCAATCCAGGAGGGAAAGGTGTCCTGATTTTCTGCTGTGGAAGGTGGAATTCTGGGAACATCCATACCCTACATTTACTGGCATTAAAGCAGTCTGGATACAATCAAACACAAAGATCCTGCAAAATTCCTATGTACAAGAGAAAATATGGTGTGTAGTGTTGGCTTTTGAGCATCTGTGTCAGTATATAAAAAAATGCCATGCTTTTGTGCGACTGAATGAGAATGTAAAAGTAGAATTAAAAAGTGTTTTGCAATTAAACAATATTTACTTAAGAACATCAATTAAGAGGACATGTTAAAGGATACATCCATGAAGCACTGGAATTGCAAACTTCTGTATCTGTAAACAAAAAACATATCACTGAAATTCCGGTTGAAAATTTTCAACTTTGTGGCATAAAATGTCTTTGCAATTACGAACATCTTTTTAAGCTACTGAAAATGCAAAAATTCTATGTGATCTATCTACAAACAAAGAAATTAGATAATTGTTCCAACACACATATCAAAAAGGTATCAATGAATTTCAAGTATGGAATATGAAATAAACAGAAAGAAATACTGGGGGAACCTCAAACTAAAAAGAAGCAAGAATAATTATAGTAGGGAAAATGCAGTGTAGCACCCATTGCCACTTTGTTCCTTGAGTGATCAAAGTTTATTCAGTGAACACTGAGTAACCGATAACTTAAGTAAAATGAAGAGTGATCACTGAGTGACTGGTGACCATTGAGTGATCACTGATCACTTGGGTTGTCGAATTTACACAAGATTACATTGCTGGGTACATGTTTAAACAGAACAGGATATGTGGAAGTGCTATGTGAGATCAACAATAAGGGTTATAATCTGTTAGTACAGCAGCAAAAACTCATATAGGGTCTGATTATAAAAAACTCACAGGTATCAAATCAAAAATTTTTTAAAAACTTCTTAGATAATCCCATCAGAGCTGAGAGATTTAAATCAACAGGCAATTATTTTTACTTATAACTTCTCTATTCTCAAAGTGATGCCATATTAAGTACTAGTGTTCACCTCATCTCAAAGCAATAACTTCAAAACCCACAGACCAAAACCATGATCTGTTGGGTGAGAGAGTGAATGATAGTGTATGATACATATGGTTTGCCTTCTACTTTGTGTTAGTTTATACTTTTCTGATATCCTCAGTACTAGTAGATAAATATCAGCAGATCTTGTATGAACGCAGAAGCAGAGAGAAAAAAAAATACTTGACTAAGTTTTCCTAACAACGGCACAAAGAATGACAAACATTAAACTGACAAAACAAAAAAGTAAATGTATTCAAGGAAGAACAAGTGGCTCCATTACAACTGACCCATAATTAGGTCAACGCATTAAAATGAGTACTGCTTTTTTCCATAAATCGTAGGCACTGTCAACATCCCATGCCAATGGCAACAGTCACAGCTATGTGTGCTCAGCTGCCATTCATAGAAAGCTGTGCTTACATCCAGTGACTTGACTATTGGAGCTTGCACCCAGGCTTAAAGATCTCACATAAACAAGATAACTGGCACTCGGATGCCTTCAGTTAAGTTAAACTAGGTTAACCCAGCTTTCTGTAAGCGCCAGAACTCTCTTTCAGAGGCATGGAATGCATACCCATTCTGATTTGAGAATGTAGTCCACGTCCGTGTTTTAATATGTCTAGGAAAGATTAAAATAGCTGTGACACCCTTTGTATTTCAATAGGCTTACTTGGAGGCTAGCATGTATGGCTGTAATTTAGAGACTCGGGTATGAAAAGGCCTTGACGGACACCTGGGCTGATCACCATTTGACCAAATGCGGTATCCAAATCTATTTCAGGGTTTTAACTTAGCTGTATGCATGTGACTTGCTCAGATACTGTTTATTTGCAGTTTATTTACTTAAATTAAAAATTCAATCTTCTGTTCTTAAATAGTACTGATAAGGATCTAGGGATGGCAATAATCAAGTATGAAATTCTCTAATATTTTAAGAGATTGTCAAGTTTGTAAGAGGGAAACAATATAAACATACGTGTCTTTAGACGGCTTTATATGAGGGAGTACAAATAGGAGTGAAAATAGGATGTCTGTTTAACCCCCTAATGACAGCAGATGTACCCTGTACATTGGCTGTCGTTTACATTGTAAAATGGCATGGCGCTCTCTGACAGCGGTAACATTGCGCTATTGTCAAATGCCTTCTGGTTGGGAGGCATGTAGTAAAATAGTGCTTATCACTGCTTTTCAGCAAGACCTGCCCTATTACAAGAATAAAAACCCTTAAGTACATGCAATGTACAGGGTACGCCCATATAATTAAAGGGCCATAATACCCAAATGTTTAAACACTTGAAAATGATGCAGTATAGCTGTAAAAAGCGGACTAGAACATCTCTATGTAAAAAAGAAAGATATTTTACCTCAAAAGTTCCTCAGTAGCCACATCCCATTGTAAAGGACTTCTAAGCAGCAAATCAGTATGTCTGTCCCAGGACAGCGGAAGGAGCAAGCTTTCGTGCACACTCATCTTATTTCCCTATTCAGTGTAAGGAAGTTTACAATGAAATCTCATGAGAGTTAAGTGAAATCTCATGAGATCACAGTAAAAGAGTTCATGACCTCAGCACCGTTGATGCTGATTGGCTGCTGTTCATTTCTTCATTTTTTATTTTTTTTTACCTGCAGCTGGGAGCAGCTGAGTATAACTTTTTACACAGAACTTACTCTGCTGAGCTGAGGAAATTATGAGGTAAAATATCTTCCTTTTTTACATAGAGATGCTAAGGTGATATTTTCCTGTCAGCTTTTTACAGTTATACTGCATCAGTTTCAAGTGATTTAGCATATGAGTATTATGTCCCTTTAAGGTGTAAAATATGCACTTTTTTTAACCTTTGTTAGATGGAATAAAACCATCTGAGCACAATGTTCTGTTAACCTAAATGTATTTCATCACTAAATCCAGTATTCCTGCACAGCTGAACAATGCACAGTGTGACATGTAGACTACAAGTAGAATGATATTATAATAATTAAACTTTCATGATGCAAATAGTACATTAGTAGTTTTAAATAACTTTTCAATTTACTTCCATTGTCTTTTTATATGCACACAATTTCTGTGGCAACAGTTCCTACTGACATGTAGACTACAAGTAGAATGATATTATAATAGTTAAACTTTCATGATGCAAATAGTACATTAGTAGTTTTAAATAACTTTTCAATTTACATCCATTGTCTTTTTATATGCACACAATTTCTGTGGCAACAGTTCCTACTGAACATGTGCAACAGTTTCCAGTATATACAGTATGTCGTAGATTGGCTGATGTCTGTCACATGATGCAGGGGACAGGGAAATAAAAGTAAACTTAACTTTATAAGAAAAAAGAATCTACTGCTTATTTTAAAGTTTATTACATTGTCTTTATATTATGCATTCTACTGTGTTTAATGAAGTGGATTTAATTTTTTTAACTGTATAAAAAGGAAAATTGTAATTGTAACATAAGTAACAATAAGGGGTTTTCTATGTGCAGCCAATAACACTCAACCAAAATCATCCAGCATCTTTCATTCAGTACTAAGGTACCAAAAAGGATGAAGGTGATGGGGTTACACTAAGGCAATAAACATATCTATACTACATCTTTTAGACTTACCATATTTTGCCTGAGGGGTGCCTTGTGAAGAAAATAGTTTATTAAAAGTGTGTTCTACTTTGTTGTCACACATAGAGGGACACATAAGAAAACATATTGAAATGTATATTATATCTCTGTATTAAAGGGCCATAATAGTCGAACGATTACATTATCTTAACTGTTACAGCATGTCATTTTAGGACCATCAACCCTGCTCTACTGTGGTTAAACACACAGTACAAGTACTGCTCTGCACTCATGGTGCACTGTTGGTCTTGAGCGGAACCTGACG